>NC_056731.1:1995782458-1996082458 GCF_019279795.1 Protopterus annectens
GTCCAGCCAAAACCATCTATAGTGCATCCTTTTTAGTCCAGTACCTGCATTACTCATAAAGAAGTTAATACTTAAACTATTAACTATTTCTGTAGCTGTAGACCAACTACTATAGGACTACCTAAAAAGGGCTGCAAAAGTCATAACCTTCCTTGTATCCACACTAATTAATATGTCTATAGCAGAAAAATGATGTCCCTTCCCTATGGGAAAAATGTTACTTCTTACCACTGTGCAAAGGCAGCATATCTACAGAGTTTAATAACTACAGACCGATAGCGATTCTCTCCCTATCCAAAATATTAGAGAAATGCATCCATATGCAGCTGAGGCAATATCTAACCTCAAGTAACCTGCAGTCAGAAACACAGTATGGCTTTAGGCCCCAGCATAACATCACTGCTGCTCTACTATGTGTTACCAATATAATAAACCAAAATATTCTTAGACTTGTCAAAGGCATTTGATACTGTCTCACACCAGCAACTTCTCATTCAACTCTCCTCAATAGGACTTTCATAACACTCCTTTTTGTGGTTTCTTAGTTACCTATCTGGAAGGTAACAAGCTGTTAAATTCCAACAAACCTACTCATCATTTCAACCAGGAACTATACATGCCCCTCAGGGTTCTATCCCGAGTCCTTTTCTATTTAAAATATTAAATAATGACCTCCACACCTCCACTCATCATGCTAGTTTAGTTTGGTATGCAGACAGCTAAACATTAATAGGTGTGGCCTCAACAATAAATAAGTTTCAAGACATTAATCAAAAATCTTTCTCCTCTGTATAAACCTGATTCAAATTTTCAAACTTCCTACTCAACCCCAAGAAAACTAAGTTAATGCTTTTTACTTCAAAAATTTTTACCATAAAGTCAGCAAATAATACTGTCATTGAAACTGTAACTTGCACTAAATGTCCAGGCATTATAATAGAAGACAATCTCAAATATGACCAACATATACTGCACTCCATTAAATCTACTCGCCAGATATTAGGATCCCTTTATAGGATCAATGGATTCCTTACATATACTGCAAGAAAAACTCTATCCTCCACCTTCTTATTGTCAACTGTCTTGTACACCTCTCCTATCCTAACAAATGCAAATGATACTCAAAGAAAGAAACTTGCCTTTGTCACCAATCTCCCTCATAGGACCTGCCTATTAAACTGGCTTTAACTACACAATTACCCAATGTATTCACAACTAATGACAGCACATAAATTCATTCATAATCCAGACAATTGCTCTGCACTGCATAACTTATTACTGACCTACTGTTCAGCAAGGGGCCTCCATTATAGTAACACATTCTTATTACTTACAAATAACTCAATTAATGTTGCAGGAGAATCACTCTACTCCCAATATGTTGCTAAACTCTGGAATAGCATCCCCACACAAATAAAGCTCTCTGACAAACTCAATAGTTTTAAAGCACTGCTTAAAAAGACGTTATGTACTCATCATAACATTCAATCTGTGTTGTCCATTTTCATTCTTCCTCAACTTATGGTTTAGATTTGATCCCTCAGATCCATCTTGGCTGTTGCAAAAGCTCATGACATCCTGAAAACTCTTGAGCTACTCCCTTACCCAAAATGCACCAACCTCTAGTACCTCAGATCTCGTTTGCTAATATCAGCAGAAAGTAGTGCTGAATTACAGAGAGAGGAGACTATATCTGGGACTATGTCCCAAGGAAGTGGCATAATCAGAAGAACACTTGATCTTCCATCAGACTACAGGACAGGGGGTTTTTGGAAGGGGAGTTGAGGAAGAATGAAAATGGACAACACAGATGGAACATTATGGTGAATACATAACTTCTTTATCTGATGTTGTCAATTTGCGTTCTGTTCTCAACTTATGGGACAGAGTCCCCAGTTACCTACATCCCCTTGGTGGACTCAAGGAAGGATATTCCTGAGCACCATTGAACCAAATGATGGTCTACCCCTGGAGACCATATCCAATTTGTAATGAGTAACAAATGTCTAGGGAGTAGCCAAATTGTTGCTGCACAATTGTTGCACATGGAAGCTCTAGATTGGAAGACTGATGACTATACACACTGAGATGAGCGAAGGAATGTCACTGACCACATTTCTGATCTGTGATATATAACAATAAATATCCTGTTGCTTTGCCTGTTTTTACTAGTTATTGCTTATTCTAACCATTTATAGCACTTTTTTATTGTCTGCTGCATACAGTTTACTACATTTTATTGCTATAAACTAATCTTCACAGTTTTACTAAAATTGTCTGCCCAGGGCCTGTTAAATCACATTTGTTATTGTCACACTGTTTGAATAGCTGTTTTAGCTAGTTACTGTCATGCTGTTTGTAAAGCTTTTTAAGCTAGTTTTATTGTGTGAAAAGTATTAACTGGAAATTTTCTTCATTTCTTAAGCATATGTTTGTTTGTTCTGATTTCCTGGCAAGGAGTGTATCATATAACTGATTTGTTTGCAGTCAAAAGAATTCTCTAGAGTCTCCTTGCTCCTTTATCTATTTAAAACTTTCATTTAGTGGCTCACTGCTGTTTTTCTGCTGTGATACACGTTTGTAGTGTTTTCTCTCTAAAATAGTCTAGTTAGAAGCTGTAGCATAGTTTCCAACCCTCCCTCCCTCTTCGTGTCTTGTTCTTATACTTGGTGGCTTTGCAGTTGCCTGCCCCTACTGTAAATTTGATCTGGGATACTCCTCCCAGTCTAGTGTCATTAGCTCATTCTACCTAAAACAGAGAGAACATTTGAGAAGGCCAACCCCTTTAGTTTCTTAACCTTGAATTATCTTCTGTTCCTCCTTTCTCCCTTTCCACTTTACTTAAAAAATATTATTCAGCTGCTTGCTGCTTTTACAGTATTTGTGTTTCTTCTTCCAACTCTATTACTTCATCTTGGTTTTTCTGCTACTTGTTCTCTAAAGTGTTCAATTGCATCTTTTCTGCTGCATTTATTACTGCTGTTTTTAGTCTGTTTAAATTGTAAGTGTTATTTAAGCTCCACGCATCCAATTTTTGTATCCTGCAGACTACAAGAGCAACAGGAAGGAAAACAGATACTCTAAGTGCCTTCATTTTGATTTTTTCATAATATACTGCTCTCTGCACTTGTTTGTTGTCATTTTTAATTTATCTGCATTTATTTAAACTGTATGTGCCTAAATATTGCTACACACACAAGTGTGATAACATGCACTGCATTTAAAATGTTTTTGCTACTGTTTTAACTGCTTTTCTGCAATAAAAAGTTCTAAGATTGTTTCCTGCTTTCCTGTAACTGGTCTAGTCCAGACACAGATTTGCTGTATCCAGGACTGTTTTGTAAGTTTCTGAGTCCCTCAGTCATTTCTGTGTTAGAGGGAAGCCTTCTAGCTTATCAGTGGGAATGGTAAGCACTTGGTAGCCTATCTACCACAAGAGGAGTGGTTTCTGGTCTAGAAATTGTAGTTTATTGACTGTTTAGGCAGTTTTTCCATCCCTTTCAACTTTCTGATTTAAATGCCCGTGTTTGCATAGGTTTGCACTTGTTTAAGCTCCGTGGATCCAGTTCTGGCATCCTGCAGACTACAAGAGCAACAGGAAGGAGAAAGTAATACTCTAAGTGCCTCCATTTTGATTTTTTCATAATTCACTGCTCTCTACACTTGTTTTTTGTTGTTTTCAATTTATCTGCATTTATTTAAACAGTATATGTCTTAATATTGCTACAAACTCAAGTGTGCTAGCTTGTACTGCATTTAAGCTGTTTTTGCTACTGTTTTAACTGCTTTTCTGCAAAAAAAAAAACAAAAAAAAAAAGTTCTAAGCTTGTTTCCCACCTTTCCTGTAACTAGTCTAGTCCAGATACAGATTTGCTGTATCCAGTACCATTTTGTAAGTTTCTGAGCCCCCAGACCTTTCCTTATTGCGGGGAAGCCTTCTAGCTTATCAGTGTAAGTAGTAAGCACTAGGTAGCCTATCAACCACAAGAGGAGTGGTTTCTGGTCCAGAAACTGTAGTTTATTGGCTGTTTGGGCATTTTTTCCATCTCTTTCAACTTACTGGTTTAAAAGCCCGTGTTTGTGTGGGTTTGTGCACCATGCAGTGGCGCTCAGCTAAGGTAAACTACCATTACTGGTGCCAGAAGGTCTGCTCTTCAATTCTTCCCATAGAACGCACTTGTTATTTTACTTCTTGCACTTCAGTTAGCTTAATTAGCTAGCACTTTAACAGGCATTTGTAGCATTTATTGTAGCACACTTAGGTGCTATCAGCTCTAGCTGTTGCTACGTAGTAACAGTACCAGTACTTATTAATTATGACCACCCCTTTTGGTATGATTGTAGGGGTATTTCCTGTGCTTTCTCCTGCTAACCTGGTGCACTTGGGCATTCTGAGACAGTGTGGCAACTGTCTAATGTACACAGAAAACCCTCTCCTCTTACCTCCCAACACTCATACATGTGAGAGATGCACTTATATCACCAAACTGGAAGCTGTGCATGCTCCAACCAAGACTGGACTAGCTGGTCAAGAGGAGAAGGTCAACACCTGCAACTCACTACATAGAACACACAGCCCTTCAAAACATCAACCATCACAATCCACACATAGAAACACAAACCATACATCCACCTTCATGGAGGCTCTCAATCAAAATTTACCCAAACAACAGAGACCCCTGAGAGAGAAATGCACTCAACCAACACAACACAACACCAACCCCAGAACACATAGCTCACCACCACTGTGTGCCCCACAACCTAAGCCCTTAAGGAAAAACACTTCATCCAATGTACTAATCATAGGAGACTCAATTGTGAGGCACACTGATGTCCCACTCACTACGGTGAACAAGGAGAAGGTGACAGTCAGTTGTCTATCAGGTGCCAGGATCTGCCACATAACACATGCACTCAGGTCACTCCACAAGAAGTACAAATATGAGTCAGTCATTGCCCATGTGGGTGTAAATGACCTGAGACATACCTCCCTGGACTACATGAAAAGAGATGTGATGGAACTCTCAGATTATGTGGCCTAGGCAGGTATGACCCTAGCCCTGAGCAATATTCTACCATCACCCAGAATGATACCACAGTATGAGCAGAAAATGATCGACTTCAACAATTGGCTAAGTTTCTGGTGTCATTCTAAGGGGATCCAGTATCTGTCTGCCTGGGATGACATGATCGACAGAGCTCTATGCTTTTCCAGAGGTGGCCTGCATTTGTCACCCCCTGAGATTCCGGGTACTGGCAAAGGCTTTTGCCACCCCCTATAGTGCTTTTTTAGGCAGTGTTCCAAAGACCAAAATTCCACCATAACAGCTACAAGCAAATGCAATCTGAGGGTCTTGCTGCTCAGTGCTAGAAGTTTAAATCTCAAGATGCACTCACTTGAAGCTCTCCTCAAAATGGAGAATGTCAGCATCTGTGCTGTAATGGAGACCTGGTTTAAAGAGGCAGAAAACACCCCTGCGCTCCCAGGCTCCAACTCATTCCATACCTTTTTGGCCCCAGAACATGTCCGGAAGCACCAAAGTTGGTGGCGTCTCCATATTCTTAAAGGATACACACACCTCTAGACGGGTAGCCCAGCATAATGCATCTAAGATACTTTAGGTACAACTAACAATGGTAAGATGGTGATACAAGTCATAGCCTGTTACAGAACCCTAAACTTGTCCCTTGACTCTCACTCCACATTCCAAGCACCCTGGAATCTATCAAGGTCCATCCCAATACTGTCATACTGGGTGACTTCAACTACCCTTCCGTCAACTGGGAAAACTATTCAAGTACCAAAGTACAGACCCAATGCTTTCTGTAATGTATCAGTTCCAGTGCCCTAGACCAGCTCATTCTAATCCCCACTAGAGAAAGCAACATCCTTGACATGGTTATCACCAACATGGGAGACCATTGCTCCACACCTATAGTCATTTCCACCCTGGTTAAGTCTGACCACAAACTGATCACCATGGAAATCTTCATCTCACCTACAACCCCCGCTAAGGTGACCACCCTGAAAAACTTCTCTAAAGCTGACTTTGGGCTCCTAAAAACAGAGGTGGCTAACTTCTCGGCCTTCGTGCCAATGGAAAATAGCTGCATGACTGCCGAATCATACACCAATGCACTGTACGAGCATGTACACAAATGCACTGACCTTGACATGCCAAATAGAACTAAGACCCTCTCCTCCAAAAAAAGGAAGCCAATCTGGTGGTCCCCAGCCATCAATAAACTCTACAACAGAAAGAAGAAACTGTTGCAGAAAACAGTGAAGTCACAAGACTGGATAACCTCCCTTATCAGTCTCAACAAAAAGCTGAGATCCCTTATCAAATCCTCTAAAGCCAGCTATGAAGACATAATTGTGGCTGACACCAAAAAACAACCACAAAGCTTTCTATAGCTATATCAAAAACCTCCAAGGCAATACCCAGATTTGCTCTGCATTATTGCACAATGGCACCTCCTATACTGAGCCAACAGATATGGCCAACATACTGGCTGACAGATTCAGTGCCAACTTTACACCCCCAAGGGCCCTATCACAATACCAGAAAAAAGCCTCGTACCCACCATTTCTGCAGCACAGGTAAAAGCTGCATTGTCCAAAGCCAATAATACAGCATCCATGGGACCTGATAATATCCCTGGCTGTGACCTACATGAGCTACAAAGCGGAGTGTCACCACATCTGTGTACCCTGTTCAATCACAGCCTTACCTCAGGCTATGTCCCTAATGAATGGCACACTGCTACAGTCATCCCACTCTATAAAGGGGGAGCAACTACAAACCCTGGGAACTATCGCCCCATTAGCCTAATGAGTCTGGTATGCAAAGCTATGGAGTGCATCATTATGGACCTGCTTAACAAAGATATAGGCACTCTCCAAACTCTTGACCTGACACAGTTTGGCTTTGTCAAGGGGAGATCCTGCCTGTTGAACCTGGTTGACTTCTTCAAGGCAGTCACCAAGGCTGTGGATGAGGGTAAAGCAGTGTATACAGCCTACCTGGACCTGGCCAAGGCCTTTGATACCATTCCCCACTCAGGTCTCATTGATAAACTCATCAAACTAGGCATCAATCCTTACATCACTAGGTGGGTTGCAAATTGGCTCACAGACAGGACCCACAGTGTGAAAATTGTGGATTCCAAGTCAGACTGTTGACCAGTCATGAGTGGAGTCCCACAAGGCTTGGTCCTGGGCCTTCTCCTGTTTGGCATCTACTTTTCAGAAGTCTAGGCCAACACAGAAGGACACTGGCTGACCAAGTTTGCTGATGACTGCAAGTTAGGAATCATTATCAACTCCCCAAGTGATACAGACATCCTACAAAAGGGTCTCTCTGAGACCAATGACTGGTGTTAGAACCATGGCCTGAGGCTTAATGACAAAAAATGCATTATCATCTCCTTTGGAAAAAACTCAGTTCCCATGAATTACCACATTGATGGGAGCCCACTGAACACTGAAGGGGCCATAAGAGATCTGGGCACCCAGGTCAACTGCTACCTCACCTTCGACCATCACATTGCCACTGTGGTCAGAAAGTCCTTCTATGTGGCACATCTTATAACCAAAGGTTTCCCATCCAGGAAGAAAGAGGTCATCATCCCTCTCTACTCATCCCTCATTAGACCATTCATCGAATATAATGCCCCATTTAGCATGTACCTGACCAGACACCTACAACAGCTGGAGAGGCCACAAAAGTACCTCACAAAAAGGATCCTAGGCCTTAAACACATGTCCTACATGGACAGACTCAAAAAAACGTCAGCTGTTCTCAGTCTCTTATCGCCTACTTAGAGGTGATCTCTGCTTGACTTACAAAGCCATGTCCGACCCATTCCTACTTGAAATGCTACACCTAAAGAACTCCCAATTCCTCTCCGTGCCACATGCTCCAGAGATCACAACTTCATTACCACAATTAACAGAACATGCTGGAAGGACAGGTTCATCTCCCAAAGACTGCCCATACTCTGGAATAAGCTTCCCATTCATGTCAAGCAGAGCACCTCACTTGCCCTCTTCAAGAGAAATCTTGATGAGTAGATGGGTAATAGAAAGTTCACCCCAGGGATCACTCCAGTTGCCCTAGTAGAGAGGGACACTGTGAACTAACATTGGGTGGCACGGAGCCTGGGCAATTTTTTGGGCTAGGCTTGTAAAGGCTCCAGGGCCATTAACCTAGTACACACCTATGAGCCTATGAACATAGCCATGGCTGTAGTGTAATGTGCTCATAATGGTTTTGATAAGGTCATGTCCCATTTGCTGTATATGTAAGAAATACAACCCATAAGCCATCTGGATAGAGTAATTTTGGCAACAGGTCTTCCTAGTTTTATGTCAGAAAAAGAGGCAAATAATTGGTCAGTCTTCCTGATACTTTGTGTTCTGTGCGGGTAAAAATGTAATTGCCTGTGGACAAATGCAACATGTATTCATCTTTGTTAGAAAATCTGGGGGGAAATACTCGCAAATTGATTAATTGATTAATATTAGACTTTGAAACCACTTTATGGAGAAAGGAAGCATTAGTTCTTAAGGTGATTCTGTCTTTGTGAAAGATCAAATAAGGTGGTTTAGAAGATAAGGCCTGAATCTCTAAAATTCTTCTACTACAAGTAATTGCTAGTACAAAAACTGTTTTCCAAGAACGATACTTTAGCTCACATTTAGCTGCTGGTTCAAAGGAAAGTTGAGTGAGTTGTTGCAAGGTCCCATGGATGCTGTATTCTTGACTTTGGACAATGCAGATTAAGATCCCATGGGGGAGTAGGGTCTCTAAAAGGAGGTCTCAGAAGAACAGTACCTTGCAAAAAGGTTTTACATTGTCTATGGGAGGCAATAGAAACATTTTCAAATCCTGTGTGAAAATTTGAGCTCTCTGCTAACTGGACCTTCACTGTGGAGGAAGTCACTCCATCTTTAAAAAGTATTCAAGAATATTGTGCAAAGGGGCTGACAATGGATCAGTGTTATTCTTGTGGGCCCTGTAAGCAAATCTTCTAGATTTACTGGTGTAGAGTTTACATGTTGGTGGTTTATGTGAAGGTAAAAGTATCTGATGGACAGGAGAAGAGAGCATAGGTTGTCTGGCTACTACTGGAATTGGAGAAGCCAGGCAGTCAGTCTGAGGTTTAGTATGTTTGTATGAATCATGCCTTTCAGGTAAGACAGGAGGTCTGGATTCGAATCTAGAATCCATGGTTGGTGGCGTAAGTGAGGCCAAATGAAGGGGAATCAAATCTGTTGAGGCCAGAAAGGTGCAATGAGGATAACTTTTCTCTTCAACCTGGCAGCTTTCTGCAGAAACTTGGATATTAGCTGGATTGATGGATAGGCATAAAAGAAGGCCAGAGTGCCAATAATAAAGTAGAACATCTCTCAGTGACTACCCCCGTGGGGGATCAGGGCAAAGTAGCTGCTTGCACTTGTTGTTCAGGGCAGAAGCAAAAAGATTGCAGCAAGGCTGGCCCCACTGATGAAAAATCATATCTGTCACATTTTGGTTGACAGACCATTCATTAGGTAAAAGAATGCACCTGCTCAGCTTGTCTGTTATCACACTGGATTTCCCCAGAATGTGCACTGCTATGAGAAAGCGGTTGGAAGAGCTCACCCTTTGCCACAATCTGAGTGCTTCTCGACACAAGGGGTAAGAGTTGGGTCTTCCTTGTTTGCTGATGTACCAAACTACTGACATATAGTCCATTTAAATTGCAATCATCCCCAAGGGAAGAGCTTCTTGAAAGGTCTGGGGTGCTAAAAGCACCACTCTCATCTCTAGAACATTGATATTCAAATAAGTCTCTTTGGGTGACCAAGTGCCCTGGACTGTCTTCCCCAGGTAATGCCCCCCCTACCCTAACTGGGAAGCATCCGTGGTCACTATGGCCTTGAACTAAAGGGGAATGAATGGGCAGCCTTGTAAGACCAGTTCTGATTGAATCCACTACCTGCGATCTCTCTTGCAAATCTGAGTAATACATATCAGGGTTGACATAGGTTGATAAAGTATTGACCACTGTAGAATCCTCATGTAAAACCTGACTAACAGTAGTAAAGTTATTGCCACTGCCATCGATCCTAGGGAAAAACCAAGTGGGCAGAAACGTTGGTGCTGCAGATTATTTTCCTGATCTGTGTTCATGAGGTCTGAACTCTTAGAGGAAGCATTTAAGCTATCATTGACTTTGTGTTGAGCAATTATCCTATAAACTACTACTTTTGAGTAGGTTACAAGTGAGATTTTTTGTAGTTTAGGGTTATCCACAGATAAGAGCATGTTTGAAGAACCTGATTTCTTTCCTCTATTACTTGATGTTTGGTTGGAACTGTAATTAGCTAGTCGGCTAGATATGGAAACACCCAGAATACTTGCAGTCTCAAGTTAAGTTGCCACTACTGCCATACATTTGATGAACAACCTGAGGACTGTTGTGAGGCTAAAGGGCAGAACTCTGAATTGGTAATGACTGGCTCCCGGCTTGAAGCATAAATACGTTCTGGAGGGGTCTATATTATAACAGCAAATGATCAAAAGATTGAATGCTGTTATATCGACCCCAAAACATCAAAAACGTAAAAGAGCAAACACCCAGAACAGCAATTTTTTTCCAGGGAAAACAAATCGCTGTTCCCAAACTTAAATATACCAACTCTGAAATTGCATTACAGTGCCGTAAACAGCAAAGTGATGGAAGTGGCCAAGCGACTTCTTTCCCAGAGAAAGAATTTGCTTATATGCCGCTTCTTCACTTTGCGTTTTCAACATTTGAAGTTCGACCAAGATGCATTCGACAGAATGCATCTTTGGTTTTATGATAGGAACCCTTTCTGGAGTGCCTGTTCATTTTTATGTGATAATATGTGTTGTGAAGGTCTATTGAACACATCCAGTTGTCCTTGCCCAGAATGGGAGAATGGACTGAATCATGACCATCCAAAACTTGGTGCATCAAAATGATTTGTTCGAGTTGCTGAGATACAAGATTTGTCTCCAGCCCCCTGTTTTTTTTGGTACTAAAAAGAATCTTGAGTAAGTTTCAAATTCTTTCTGGTCTGGTGGGACCAGTTGGATGACTCTATTTTTCCAGCAGCTTTTGTATTTGAAGTGCTGCTTGATCCCTCTGACTGGGTGGAACATCAGGGATTTTTCTTGAGATTGGAGGAGAAATGGAAAAGGGTATTATATAACTGCTGGAAAGGATCCTCTGCATCCATGTATCTGTTGTTATCTCTAGCCAGGCTCTCAGGTGCAAGGATAATCAACACCCGGTTGTCTCTATGTTTGAGGCATGGAAAAACATACACCCACAGCAGACAAGGTCTTTCCATCCTTTTCCCACCTGGATAAAGTGCCCTAAACTTTGGAGTCAAACAAAGACAGTCTGTTAAAGGGGCAATTGACAAAGGAAGACTTGAAGGACTCCACAAAATTACATAGGCACATCCAGGCATGTCTCCTTATGGAAACGCTGGAACCTGCTGCCCTTGAGGTTCCTTTGGCCACATACAAAATTAACATCATGGAAGAATTGAAGATTGATTGCAGTGTAGCCAACTGAGAAGTAACAGATGCCTGTACCTCTTCAGAAATGGATCCTGAAAGGGTATCAGAGAGTTCCTTAACTAGGTCTCTCTGTAACCTATTGAAATGTGCCAAGTAGTTCAGAAACCTTAAGGCAAAGGTTGTGGAAGCATAGACACACTTCCTAAATCTATTGACCGAGGCTCCTTGTTCAGAGGATGGACAGTGGAATTCTCTTTGGATAGTTCATTTTTTTGTGGCCACCGCCATGACCATGGCATCAACAAGCACTTCATTTGTCCAAAACTCTCTGTTTTCTGGTGCTGTTAAAATTTTGCCTGGTCTCTGGGGATTGATTCAGTGGTATCTGGGCCAGTTGGTGCCTGCTGTGAGATCAAATCTATGAGGTCATCAGCAGGCGGAGTCACCCTGGAGGTAGATGGGCCAGTACCAAATGCCTCCAGGAACAGAGACTCCTCCAATGAAGGGTTGCTGGACTTCCAGCCAAATCTCTGTTTAGGATTTCAAGAATGTCTCCAAACTGGACTTCTTCAGGAGGTGATTGTGGGGGCCCATTACCTTCATCAAGGTCTTTGTCTTCAGTGACTGACTCCTCAGGTGACTCTAATTGCTTCCTCTTGCACATTCTCTTCTGATGGACCTCCTCAGTGGGGGTGCTCTGGGGAGGTATCACAAGAGGTGGAAATACCCTGCTGGGAAGCCTGGGGTTTTGGTATTGGCTGTTCCTGTGGAGAAGGGTACATGAGAATCTAATCAACGAGGTGTCAAGTCTGTAGACTGAGATCCAAGGGGAAGGCAACCATCTTTGTTGAGGATGCTGACAAGGCTTTCTCCATCACCTCAAAGGCAGATTCCCCCAGAGAGGAACAGGACCCCGGATCCATAAGGGAAAGCCTTTGGATTGAAGTCCCTCCCTGCTCCAAGGCGAACTCCCCCAAGACTGAGGTCAGAGCCAAATTAACCCATGCCAAGACCCCAAGGTGCAAAGACAGCTCCAAGAACTTCAGAGCTGACTGTGACACCCTGAACTGTCAGGGCAGCTGTGGCTTTGACAGCTCTCTAGATCTGATGTTACAGAAAACTCGGACCAAGCTTCGGATTCGAAGATAAGGATATTCTTGGATCTGATGCAGATGGACCTGGACAACTCAGATCCTGTATCTCCAAGACTGGGAATGGAGGTTGAGGAGGAACTTGCACAGGGGGAGTGGTGGAAGGTCAGGTCTCCTGTCCCAAAAGGGTAGGAGCTGATGGAACACTTGACATGCTCTGCAATGAGAGAATCCTTCTCACTAACCCTTCCACATCTTCTTCCATAAGGCTCTTGGAACAGTGAGTGGACATGAAGGGAGGAGATCTAGGTCCATTTAAAAATGGAGAAGGGACTCTACACGTAAAAGGATCCAGTGAGGGGGAGTATCTGGTCCTTGGAAGGGGCATGGAATGGACTGTGAAATCCAACATGTTTAGCATAAGATTCAAAGTCTGATCCAATAGATGCCTAGGTCTCTTAAGCTTCAGATCTGATTGTGAAGTTGAATCCAATAGCTCTTTCATCAGGAGTGTTGGATCCGAGTGTGAAGTCTAATCCTGCAACTTTGTCATTTTCTTTTTAGGATCCAAAGAGTCAGATGGATCTGAAAGAGGTCTTTTCTTAGATTTCCTAGACGATTTTGTAGAAGCTGTAGAAGTACTGGGAGAAACTGTCTTTTTAGTTTTCTCAATGGAAGCTTCAGATAAGGCCTCAGAAAAAGAAGATAGAAGCAGCCCTTTAAGAATTAATTTATTTTTACACTCCACAAGAGCTTTAGGGTTGAAAGAGTGGCAAATGGAGCAGTTCTTCTGGAGGTGATGAGGTCCCAAACAGTAAACACATAAGGAATATGTATCTGAAAGTGATATTTTATGACCGCATTTAGTGTACTTCTTGAAACCAGCCAGTTTCTCTGCCATCCTGACACTGTGAAAGGTAAAAGAAACAGAAAAATATTTAGAAATGTATAAAGCTATATATAATTTTTAAATGTGTTTTTTTTAATAAGAAGAAAGGAATAAAGGGAAGTACACTGAAAAGTGTGAGAGGGAAGAGTATGAACAATAGCGTGAAAGAAGTACACTAGTTTGAAAAAAGAGAGTTTTTTGACAAAAAAGGGGAATACAAAACACTAATTAGACTAAAATGGAAGAAAATGACTTTTTTAAAAGAGAAATAATGGTTAACTTATCTCAGTTATGAAGAGTTACTCAAGAGTACTGTAAAAACATGTTTTTCGCTGGAAGTAGCAAACGAAATCTGAGGTATTTGGGGTTGGTTCATTGTGGGTAAGGGAGTAGCTCAAGAGTTTTCTGGTTACCATGAGCTTCTGTAATGGCTGAGTTGGATCATACGTATTGGATCTGAACCGATAAGTTGAGGACAGAATGAAAATTGACAACATCAGATACAATATCTTAACCAATCCTGGTTTTGCAACATGCTCAAAAGGCTGAGACTTTGTGCCATACTCTCCAAATGCTTTCCTTAAACAGAATATACTCAACCTCTCACTGAAATTTCAAAACAATTTTTATACACAGCTGCTGCCTGTACAATACACCAAGTTATACGTGGACTTTCTCTTTAGTAACTTCCACTTCTGTAAAATTTTAAATGTTAGATTTAACTACTGTTTGTATATAAATGTAAATAGAAATGTAACTAATATGCGTTTAACTGGAAGTTAGTATAATGTAATGTAAGCAAATGGAGCTTTTCTCCCCAGGCGTCTGCTGAAAATGGGTATCACCCAGTCGGACTTTCCCAGTAAACAAAGACAAATAAGTAAAATAAATAATAAATAATGAATGTAATTGTGAGGATGCTAACAGAGAGAGACGGCAGCTGAAATAGCAACAACTGACTGTACTTGAAAATGCAGAAGGAATGTGATATGTACATATTATATAAACAAGTATTCACAACTAAACTGAGTTTTCCTTATAAAAGTAAGCAGCATATAGGTCACAGCAGGTAAGATATTAACAGAGCAGGTGATAATTTGTGACATCAAAAGTCACACATAACACTTTGCTTCATTTCAGATAGCATATAGTAAGTATCTGTCATGAAATACAGTAAACTAAACTCTGGAGACATCAAACATGCATAACATTAGATGCAAAGAAGCTTGTACCTAATTTAACAAACATTTTAACATCATTTTCAGAATTACATTATCTGTATAACTTCATACCATTAGTGAGTAATCTAAGCTACAATTTGTTGCAGTTGCCTTATTCTTGGGACTTTCAGTTTTGTTTGTGATACATGCCCACATTTAGTTCATGAAGTCAGGATTTTTTTTACAACATACTCTCAACAACAACAGACAGTTCAATATCTGTTTGAAAATCATTTTAGTTCCCTTATTTTCATTAAGTACACACTATGAATATATAGTCCCCTCCAGGTTCCCTCAGTACACTTTTTCCCCGATGGTTATTCCCTTTGGGATGACAGTTAAACGGTACGAGCTGTATCATCATCTGCCCTGAGGATAGGGATTTTTTGCTTAGACTTGCCTTTCCTGCCACAGCTGTGACTTCATCTCTCATGAAGTAATACATAAAATGCTGTCATGAAATATTACAAACTAAACTCTAGAGACATGGAACATATGGAAGATCAGATGCAGTGAGGCGTGAATCTAATTAGAAAATACATTTTAATATTCTCTGAGGTATAACATTCTCAGTAACATCAAAGCATCAGTGACTAGCTTTTGCTAGAGCTTGTTTTTTCATTCAGGTGCCTTAATCTAAGTGTTAATTCGATAGGTGACACCTTCTCACATTTAATTCTGCAGTAACAAAGGTTTTGCTTTCATAACATATAGTCATCAGCAACAGATGGCCCAAATTTGTCTTTCATTGCTTTTTGTTGGCCTGGCCCACATCTTATTTATATATTCAAACATACATAATTTTGAAAACCCTAAAACTGAACCTGCAAAACATTGCAAAAGGAAAGCTATTTCCTCTTGCGGTCTTTATACTAAAAATACCTGCATAATACTAGCCTGTAACTTGTCTGAATAATGGTAGTGTCACTGCTTCTCTTTAAGGTAAGGTGTAGGTTTAAGGTTATGGACAGGGACAACGTTAGGGTTAAAATGAATTACTAAAGTGGTCAGTGGAGCTTTGAGTGGAAGATTTTCTTCTGCTTTGATCCACTTTATAAATGGTGAGGGTTATGCCCTACTAACAGTCCCCTCATTACAGAAGCAGAAGATGTTTAATTATTAGTATGTTATTTTGCTCAGACTCTTGCCTGTCTGGACAGAAGTCTACTCTTTCCTACACTTTTGTTTATTAGCAAACTTCCAGTTAGATTAGGTACATTAGCTAGCAGGATTTTACTGGATTTCTGACTTAACCAGGTTTTCTTTATTGATTCCAGGTCAAGGATCAGGATCACTAGTTATAATGCTAAGACAATCTGTAATTTCTGCCTCAGCAGAAAGAAATACCATTTCTGCAAAACTTCATTGTAGCTAGGAGTTAGCTTTTTGCTGCAGCTTTGGAAAGGTTTTGAGTACTTATTTTTCTCCCAAATTTGGGACTGAAGTGGTTGCCAGTCTAGGGATTTTCCTAGGGATTGCCTAGTGACTTAGCCACAGCTCAGTAAAAAAATCCAGAACAATGTGTAGAGTTAAGACTTACAATAAAATCACAGTGCAAATAAACTATTTGAAAACTGTTCCCTGTAATTTCTAATTCTTAAGTAATATTAACACCCTTTTGCAAACTCTGCACATAAAAAAACAATGATGTAACAGCTAATTGAAGCAATATTTTTTGCTCCCCTTTGCATTATCCTACAGAATTTCAAGCCCTGTGCCCCAGATCCATCGCCAAATCTGCCAGTATCTCTGACACCCCCCCTCACCCAACTTTGTGTGATAGAGATTGGGGCTGTCATAGTTCCTAAGGGCATCCTGGGGGGGGTCTCTCCATCCTTCCATTTATCTGGGGGCATTTTTAATTAATGACATATCCTGCTGCTCCCCTCCCTTTTGGATTATCTGTGGTTCTGTTCAAAGGGCAGGTGTACAATGTAGTCATACAGCATATTGCCCTGTTTCTACAGCAGCTAAGTCCTTGAATCACACCTTCTCACAATGCACTGACCCCAGTCTCTACCACAGATGATTACAGGAAATGCTCATGTAACTGCCCTTCCCTCTTGGGATGGTTGCACCTGTCTCTCGCTGCTGCTTCACCAGTTGCCTGAGCTGCTAAATGAACCCAGATTACCTGGGTCTATAGTCAGAATAGCATCAACAGCTACTTGAAGAAGTAAATGTCTGGCAGATCTTGACATAGGTTTAATCAGCATATGACAGGCAGGCATTCACATGGCCTATCAGAAGGGTGTATTGGACTCCAAAAAGCGTTGAAGACTACTAGAGCTCTGCAACTCTAAAAGCATTGGCCAAAGTCTACTGTACACAATAGAATTTGGCAGCCAGTGCCATTTATTGATTTATTTAGTTAGTTATTGTTGATTTTGTTAATTAGTTAATTAATTGTATTTGTTAACAGGGTAGAGCACTGATCTTTGTGCAACTTTTTCAGACTCACTCAGGGAGGGCTGTCAAGTTAATACCAACCCATTATATTTCACTACTTATCGTGTACTGTCTGCCTGGCTCCAGTATTCTTTATTGGTGAAAGCCAGTGATGTTCAAAATGGCATAAGACGAAGAATGGAACCTCCAAATGTAAATCTAGCAAAGGTTTTCTCTCTCTTGATTCAGACCCACTTTGTTGGAACATACCCAGAAACATCCATGCAGTTCCATGAGGATCTATCATTTAACTCTGTGATAACATGTATATGTTATTAGATTTCCATTTCTTAATGCCTTATGAAACAATAGCATCTCAGGGGAAAATAAATCTTCAGTGGGAGGGGACTTATGTGCACAGCTTGCAACTGCAGGTTCTTCTAGTGCTCAGTGTAAAAATGATATTGCCATTGAATGTCACTGAAAGACATTAAGAGAGTACTGAGATCCATAGACCTAGTGGACATCCTCCAACTAGTTTGTATGCCTGCTCTCCCAAGCATTCCAATGTGCTGATGGTTTATTAAACTGAGAGAGTAGCATGCCTTAACAATGGGACGAGGGTTCTGCGTACTTCCTCATAAGTCATCTGCTTGTGCAACATCTTAAATGTCAAAAGGGTTTCTTAACTGTGAAACTGTTGCCCTTAATAGAATCAAGTTGGCTGCCTAAAAAAAAACATTCTTTATCCCAAGTGCAGTGGCTTCTCAGTACTGAAGCTTGCAGTCCTGCCCACCCTGGTATTTGTTCTTGATATAGTGTAAGTCCTGTTATAGTATTAGTAAACAATGAATGGTAAATCATGTCAATTACTTATTTAAATCAGGGCAGCTAAGTCTTAGAATTTGTAAACAGCTGTGAATCATCATGCTATGGATAAAAAAGTCATCTCTAACTGTGGCTCCAACCATATAAACTTCCCTCAAATTAATTTCAGGTTAGTGGCATGCGTATTGTCAAATGATCACTGAAATAAACTACTCTAGTATTTGGGTTTTTCTCGCTCCATTTAAACCACGGAGAAAGGCTGTCAGTATGTATGAATGCAGCAACAGTATTCACAGAAAACACTTTACACAGGTCAGCAAATGTGATGACATAGTGAAGAAAAACAGGCACATTACTTTCCATCATGATGTACAGTCTTTACTTAGCCATGGTATATGAGCAATTACCTTTGTATTATGGATTAAGTCCACAGATTGACATATGCTTACAGTGCTTATTGATTAGGTAGGTAGAGTAAAAAGACACCTACAGAAAAACGTAAGGTTCTAATATTGCATGCTTCACATTGTTCTCAGCATAATTTAACAATGTCAATACTTGCTGACATTAGACCACAATTCTGCAAGATTGCCATTTATGGTATTGTACTGTGGCATTGAGGAGGAGTTGGCATAAAGGTTAAAGCCTTTACCTCACAGATACAGGGTGCAAAGTTTGATTCTGACCTCTCTTTGCTGGCTCGGCTAGTATTTATATATATATGATAGCCTAGTATTTGTCTATGAAGCCCTAAGAAAGACAACCTAGTATTAACAAAATGCACTAATATAGAGATGTGCAACTTGAATTCTAGGGCTTTAATATGTCACTGGTGTAATGGCTACTCACAATTTTGGTGATAGATTTATTTTAAGTACAATGAGTGGGAGATATCTCATAAACTTGGAAGATATGGTGCTATAAGACAGGAAAAGCACTCTACTAGAGGAAAGGGGTGACTACTGAGATGTGCAGACATCACCTTTTTATTGTATTCTTCTCACGATAGAAATGAGATTCCTTCGACTGTGCTTGAGAATTACTATTGTCTCTACAGAACATACTAGGAGCCTGGAACTAAACCTTCTCTCTTCCATGTGAATAAGCAAATCTCATCTCAAGCTGATCAGCACTTTCTTGACAAAATATTCATGAAAACTGGATAGAGCATGCTCAGAAAATTGATGCATTGAAGTTAAAATATCGCATGTTATGGTGTTACAAGAAAAATAATTTCAGGAGCCAGCTATGCATTGCTTTCATTAACACCCTGATGAGATCTGAGTGAGTATCAATTTGTAATAAAGCTCATTCAATAAATAAACGCATAAAAATGTACACTAATTGGTTGATTAAATCAGAGATGAGAAATGATTTGCAAATGACATCCTAGAGTAACCCATCAACCAAATTTAAGATTCTTAGTATAAAAATTGAAGTGATTCTGCGGTGGTGCAGCGGAAGTGTTGTCACCTCACAGCAAGGGGTTCTCCTGTTTGGCTGGAGTGCCTTTTGTGTGGAGTCTGCATGTCCTTCCCACAGTCAAGTGGTGTTCAAAAGACATGTGTGAAATGGGAGTACCTTCATTGAAGGTTGGGCATTGAGCTGGCACCGTAAAAATCTACCGCCAATCATTATCAGACTGGAGTTCTGCTCTGGTGACCACTAACTGGGAAATGCCAAAAGAAGAACAAGTATAAAATTGAAGTGAAACTTAGTTTCTTCTTTTGATGTTATCAGTGCTGAGGGCAACACTGAAGTGTTTTATCTGGAATGACTGAATATCTGAAAGAAGTTATGTTGCATAAAGACAATAATGGAGATCGCAATTAAAAGTAAGGTTTGCTTATAGTTCCTCCCTTATGTAAAACTTGACATTTTAATGTGCTTTGTCAACAGATTTGATTTTGATGAGAGCCAACAACTCTCATTCATATTAAATGATTTGTTAGGTGAGTTCAGCAGCTATTATTGTTAAATTGTTAAGCATTGCTGGTTTATGCTAGTAAACAACATCTTTTGAGATGGTTTTAGAAATAAAAAGTATGGTCTGCAGTACTGGGTGATAGCTTTCTAAATCTGGGCCATAATCTCACAAAACCTGCATCAAAGAACATAGCTTATATGTGCATTTAATTTCCAGAGTCCTTATGTTTACTGTTACAATATACAACCAAAAAATCACCAGTTAGACAGCCAGAACCAAAGTACTCTTTAATGTGAACAACATTAATCCACAGTTAAGCACTTTAGTCTTAGCCAGACTTCTTCAGAACTGTGCAGAACCAAACTAAAAAGCAAGTTAAAATAGAGACTGAACCTCCCCACCCCCATCAGCATCAGACAATAAAATATATACTTCAACTAATACCTTAAAGAAGAGAAACTAAAGCTTAAACAACAAGCTCTTCTTAATTCAGTAATAACAGAAACACTGTCATTAAGTCCTGGAAAATCTGAAGCATCAAGTTTCAGTTGCCAACATATTTCTCTGTGCAGAAGCCTGTTTTTCCAGTCACCACAGTAAATATATCTCTGCACTTGTTCAAATACAAAAAAGATAAATTTTGTAAATCCCTCACAGGTCAAAGGGTGTCTTGCAAGTGCACTTTTACAATCACTTTTCTGAATACTATACAAGTGCCGATAAAGGCAAAGGCATTTTTGGTTTTGCCTATATAGAACTGTGGACTAATGTTCACATTAAAGAGTACTTTGCTTCTGGCTGTCTAACCAGTGATTTTTTGGTTGTTATTGGATTTTTATCTACTGGTCCTGGTTTTGGTCTAAGCTTTACTTTACAATATAGCTCATTTAATACAATGTTTGTGACACTGTATGTGTGTGAGACTCATAGTTTCCCATAATCCCAGTATAACATTTCCAATGTGTTCAGTCAAGTGAACACTGATATGCCCTTAGTTTGACACAGAATAAAGGCATTCTTCTTGCTTTCACCTTCCATGTATCATTGTAGCAGGAACTGACATGCATTATGTTTCCAGAAAAGGTAACTTCAAGTGTGTCTTATCTGTTCTGCCTAACAGTTTCAGTGTTATTGTTCACCTATGCGTCCAATCCTACTGTGTAGTGTTACTTTTAATCCAAATGGTAGTCTGCCCAAGAGCAAGGCTATTTAGGAGAGGCCTGTATAATGTCACCAAATACATATGCATATACTCTCAGAGCTTAAATATGTCTCATAAATATCAGCCACAAAGATAGGTTTAAATATATTTAATAATAAATAATAAAAGAACAATATAATACACAGTAACTCAATACAGTAACGTCAGAGTTCAAAATAACAGGAAGTATTTAAAACAACATTGCAGGACAGTGTGAAATAAATAAAGGAAACAGCTAAACTAATCTTTACTATATTCCTGTCTGCATCTAAAAAGAGTTACTATGCCCTAAGAACTTACTTACAGAGCAAGGCAAGTGCAGCTGTGATGAGTGGATGTTCTTGCTAGGTCCAAGACAAAATACAAAATGCACAGTCTCTCTTTGAGAGAGGTTGCAAGTTAATATCCAGTATTATTACTGGGTTAGCTTGAGTGACATCACTTTTTGTCACCTGACTTTAGTTCCCAAGCTAACCCCCCAGTGTAGCATTTGACATCTCCTTGTGAAAAATACATATCTCTCAGATGTTTGCAGATCCTGGAAGTCATAAAACAATAAAGCACGTCTGCATCTCAAACCTAGTAATTACTTCTCTTTCAACACAATACAAAAAACTTCTAACTCTAGACATTGTGTCTGCTACTGCACTGAAACTGAGAGATAACATGTATAGCACAATTGTAAAAAATTTAATTTTAACTATTTTCTTGAAGTTTTGCAACTTAACTCTGTATGTTCTAGTTTCGACTGTTAAAGCATATACATTTGCACAGGTATATAGTTTATATGCATTTCTGTTCTTTTCCAGTAGGGTACACGGTGGACACATCCTTAAGCTCATTACTTTACTCATACTTTTATACCAGCAGCTTGATATACCCCTGGATTCTGCAAGCCCTGCACGGCATGCAGGATTAGTGCAGGAGCTCCAGTAGGCAATATGTCTGCCGTGCGATTCAGGAATAACCTGTAGGGGCGTGCACGAGCGCTTCTGCACTAGTCCTGCACAGACTCAGCCCCTGTATGCAAATTACCCCATTTTCAGGAGAAATCCATGCAAATGAGGTGAATTTGCAATCCAGGAAGCTGGAAACTGGCCGTGCAGGACTAGTGTAATCTGCAGAAATGTACTCCGCCAGTAACAGAGTACATTTCTGCAAATTACAAAGTGGAGCCACGACAGCTCTAAATAAAGGGTGGATATCATGTATAAAGCATGCCAACGGCCAACTATAAGGCCATTGGCATGGAAAACACTTGAAAAAAAAAATCAACTTTTATTTTTTTTAGCTGATCTCTGCTGTTTAAGCATAGGGCATCTGCGTGCAAATGGGATCGGGGGGAAAATAAGAAAATAAACCTAAAATAAGCATTCCAACTAAAATCACTATTCTGCCATTATACTCAATGGCAGGCAGAAGACAACATGGCAAGTGAATAGTGGTTGCTAAGGGGGGGGGGGGGGGCTCAGTGTGGAACATGTAAATATGCATTAACAGGCAATCCTATGCAAATGAGGGGAATGATAGTGAATTCCAGATTTCCCCTGCATGCTAGTCAGGTCTCAACAGTGTAAGAGCAGGAATAGCTTGGTACAAGCCTAGGAGTTAGCTGACATCATAGGGGTGTGTGTCAGGTATACTGTAAATAGATTGGAGCCCTGTGGCTTGGGTTTGCTCCTAGCTCAGCACAGCTAAGCAAGGGGGTGTGACTGAGGTTGCCTAGCACTCTTTACATTGCCTAAGCAGGTGTGCATACCACACACTGGGTTTTAAAGGAAAAAAAAAGTAAACCAGGAATAGCAGCTCTGTGCACATTTGAGCACTGAGTTTGAGCGTCGCACTCCTGGGCTTAAACAGGAAGGCAATGGGAAGGGAAAACAGCAGTAGGAAGGTAATGTAGGAGAACTAGCATAGCTGGCAGGGAAATGTATCAGAATCAGCCAATTACACAGGCAGCAGACCAGCCCGGCCCAGAACACTACTATAAACTATGCAAAGACCTTTCCCTCTGGTTTTTCCAATACTTTACACCACCGGTGTACATAAGCGGGGAACTTTTAACAAACAAAACAACAAAATGATAGGGGCTGCAGCAGGCATCATACAACAACATGTGGAAGAGGCTGAGGGTGGTGAGGATATGAATGCTGTCTACCAACCCACAGTGAGGATATGGAGAAGAGTGTACAGACCCAGGGTAACCTACCAGAGGACACATGAGCTGGAGATAGTGGAGCGCTATAGGGTGAACAGGGACCTTCTGCAGCAAATTGTTTAGCTGTGCCGGCCATGCCTGATACACTTAACTAACAGGGGGAACCCATTCTAATGGATACCAAGGTATGTGTAGGCCTAGGAATACTAGCCACAGGTACCTCCTAAAGCACAACTGGGAATATCATGGGGATCTCTCAGGCATCAGCATCCAGAGTATTCCACCAGTTCCTGGATGCCATCTCAGCACATTGCCGGTGAGCATGTATATTTCCTCAACACTCGTGAGGTGTTGTCCAGTAATATGCGTCTCTTCCACCAAATAGCAGGATACCCTGAGGTAGTGGGTGCTATAGACTGCAGGCACATATGCATCAAAACACTACCCGATGATCAGGGTAGGGTCTACATCAACTGCAAGGGCTTCCCCTCCATCAACTGCCAGGTCGTGTGTGATGCCCAGGGCATTATAATGAATGTTTGTGCTGGCTGCCCTGGAAGCTACCACAAATCCCACATCTGGCATCTGATGCAGCTGTACCAGAGATTTGCCAGTGGGGGCATCCCTTACAGTCACCTAGGATGCTGCTTATGCACTGGAGCCATGGCTGATGACACCTATCAGAAATGCACACACATCCAAACAAGAAAGCCATAATGAGGCACATGCACAGATGAGACTTATAATAAAGTATGTGTTTGGGATGCTCAAATCACAGTTCCAGTGCCTGGACACATCCAGTGGAGCCTTGCAGTATGTATCAGCTACATGTACTCAGATTGCCATCGTATGTGCCATGCTACACAATATGATCCTTCAGAAACATCTGCAGCAGGAACAGCACAGGGCAGGGTCACACAGCCCCCCATCAATGCCAAGGCCTGCACAGGCACAGAGTGACTCGGAGGAGGAACAACCTGAGCCTGCCCCAGTAGGCAGATGGAGGTGTGCCCAGTATGCCCTGGCCTTGGCAAAGAGCCAACACATAGCACATACACTGACACAGTAGGGACACCTATCTCTGACTTGCACATTCTGTAAAAGGGATGCCAGACATGACACTACCTGTGCTCAACCATGTATAGGGAGTGCACTATGTGCATCTGACATAGGCAGTCCTTCAGCACCATCCTCAGTACTGGCACACCCACAAGGTAAGTCACTCAACCTACCAATTGCTGAATGGAGTAGAATGTGTCATTACTTGCATCTATGGTATGGATGTGACCATGCAAGGGAATCGGGTGGCTGGATGGTATGTCAGCAGATAGTAGACACCCATAGTGGCACCATGAGATCTTTAGCAAATACTGGAGTCACCATAGTAGCTAGTACTACACAGGGCAACAAAACCCACTGCAGGAAATGTGCTGGGCCACATGTGTGTCCATATGACTCACACATGCCAGTCAGGGAGGTTCACATACCCAACAACAGTCTCAGCCAGCAGGACAGTAGTAGACAAACACAAACAGAGGCTGTGATATGGCCTCTGAATGATGCCCATGGGTAACCTCCCCCCAGGCCTACACAGACAGACTACAGCAGGTCAGGCAGTGGGATATTAGTTCTGAAGGATAGAAAGTCAGAAACTAATATGTAGGTCAACCAAAGCTAAGACCTGTAGTACACTGATATGCCTCTAGTCAGCATGATAGGTTAGAATACAGAATGAAATGGAGTACCTGACATATCAGTACAGTCATAGCAAATGTGTACAAGTGCCAGGTGTGCCCCCCCATCCTATGTGGAAATAGTCAGGTGTACCTCCCAATCCTGTGTAGAAATGTAGTAACAGTCGAGTGTGCCCCCCAATCCTGTGTAGAAATGTAGTAACAGTCAGGTGTGCCCCCCCAATCCTGTATAGAAATGTAGTAACAGTCAGGTGTGCCCCCCCCACTCCTATGTAGCCATGTAGAAACAGTCAGGTGTGCCCCTTTCCCCAATCCAGCGTAGAAATGTAGTAACAGTCAGTTGTGCCCCCCCCACTCCTATGTAGACATGTAGAAACAGTCAGGTGTGCCCCTTTTCCCAATCCAGCGTAGAAATGTAGTAACAGTCAGGTGTGCCCCCTCCCAACCACTGTGTAGAAATGTAGAAACAGACAGGTGTGCCCCCTTCCCCAATCCTGTGTAGACATGTAGTAACAATCAGGTGTGCCCCCATCCCCCAATCCTGTGTAGGAATGTAGACACAGTCAGGTGTGCTCCCCCAATCCATCCTAGACATGTAGTAACAGTCAGGTGTGCCACTCCCAAACCTATTTAGAAATGTAGTGACAGTCTGGTGTGCCCCCCAATCCGATGTACACACATCGTAACAGTCAGGTGTGGCCCCCCCACAACCCTATGTAGAAATGTAGTAACATATATGTGTAGGTATAACACCAGTGGAGCACAGATGCCCAGAGGTGGCCAACGTATCAGGATAGGTTGTAGCATTTGCACAATATGCAGGTCTGTGTGTGTTAGGTTGGTGTGTGTTCCATATAGTGTGAGAGTGGTCAGTATGTATACATGTTGAGGTAAGACCTGGTGGCCATTGCCCACTACTGCTGATGACAGGGACAAACTCTCAAAACTGCAGTGCCAAAGACAATTCCCACCAGTATAATACATGCTAGCAGTAAGCCATTGTAAATGTATGGTGGTAATATGTGACACCATCTGAAAGACTGACATGGCATGGCAATTGGGCTAGATATACAAGCAGTCCACAGGGAAAGTACCCCAGACATACAGTATATATTGTGTCACTGTGAAATGGAGACACCCCTGGAATTGTACATACAGGTATGCATCACATTATCTGGTCCTGTAGTAGGGGATACCGGTGATGTCTGCCTGAACACTTGCATGCCACAAAGGAGGTAGGACTAATGTATTGGGAAACAGCTGATGCACCTGCACATGCCAGCATAACTGGAATGCCCCTTCCATGTCTGTGCATCATATGCAAGTAGTGTCCATGGTACACATACACCCAGCTGACGTGAACAACACCCACAGGTACCTCTCAGGTCACATTCCTGCTGTGGGGAATGGGTACAATATGACCCCACCTTTAGATGGCAATAGTGGAAGAATGCAGCATGCAGTGCAGGTGTCCCATGCAGGTGTTTCCCTAGCTGTGGGTAGCACCCTGCCAGCATCCACACCACCTGATCAAGACTGATAGAAGGTACTGTCATGAACACCTATTACACCTACCCTGTCACCCCAGGGGAATATACTGTATGGTGGTCTGAGACTGTAGGACTGACAGAATGCAATGGCCTGCCACATCTGGCCCACAGCAACACCTAATGGCCCATAGGCCTCTTCCAAAGGCCTGTGTCTCACATGTACTGCCAATGCATGTTATATCATGGACACCCAAATAACAGCATAACACACTTCACATAAGCCATATGCAAGGCCATGTGGACAAACCACAGTAACATGTCCACCATGTCCCACTGCATGAACTGTGGACCAACACTAACACACACCTGTGATGGGGTGATAACCTTAGGGAAAGTATCAGAGAATGCATGCATAATGTATGGAAGAGGTTAGAATAACAGGGGGGTGGGAGCATGGGCAGCATGGAATGTGCATGGTCCGACACAAAGCTGTCTGCACACACTATCCCTGGCTGCAAACACATAAATGGGTGGCTACACACTTGCCCATACACCACAATAGGGGTCATATCCTGACCCATGGCCCCTGCCTCTGGGTAACCTGTGTGAATCTGTACAACTGTAAGGCATTGCCACATCAAGATTTGGCCATACTATCATGTCGATGGATATACAAGTATGGGATCCTCTGCCAGCACTGTACCAAGGTGCTGAACTGGATACACAGACCCAGCAGCAAGTGTCTGCAGCTCCCCCTCCAGAATGGCATAACTTACCATGAATATGTAGGTGTCTGCCCAAAATACTGGACACAGCTGCAGTCACCCTTGTCTCTCAAGACAGCACTGTGAGCAAGAATGTCCACCTGACAGTAAATGAGGACAGAAAACATCACAATGTATAACAGTACACATGTCTGAATATCTCTGCTAACAGCAGCACCATGCAGCTGAAGCAGCACAGACACAATCACCTACAGTATGCACTATCCCCTGCACAGTTTGTCCCCATATTACCAAATGATCAACTGATATCCTGCAGAAACAGTTTGCTACCTGTAGGTGTACAACACAAAGGTCTGCACTGGAGTACAAACTACCTGGAACTGATCCACACATTCAATACAGAAGGGCATACTGGGCATGCTCACACACTTAAACAAATGAAACACATGTCTGCAAACAACAGTGGGCCATACATATCTGGCAGTTGCAGATGTTAGTGCATACACTCCTCAGTATGCACCAGTCATGCTTTGCACACACAATGGATAGGAATACAGACATATAACCAAGGACAACACACTATAATAAGCCAAAAGTAGATGAACATAGATGTGTGGAAGAGAGTGACTGTGACAAGGAGCCATCCATTATGAGGCCTGTCCCACCCAGCACACAGCCAAATGGATATAACCACATGAGGTGTAAATGTCACTCACTGTAGACATTAGCCACTGGTATCCATCAGCATTACAGACTATGTGGTGCACGTGCTAGCTGTGCAACATGACTGTACAAGGAAGTAGTCATCTAGCAGCTGTATACACGTACCTGTGGAATATAACCCTGCTTGTGCCCGCATGTGGTGTGTTAACCTCTAGAAGAATGGGTTATGGTCCATGCACAAACACTGCCCTACTATGACAAGCCTGCTGAGGTCATCCACTTTGAAATACACCTTTGGGAAAGGTGTAACCCAGTAATCTCTGTGGCACATCCCATAACTGCATACTGCTGTAGTGTGATAAACTACTTAGGTAGGAATTCTAATCCCAGACATGCAACTGTGTGTCTGTGTAGAGAGCAATGCTTTTTAGGCTAGTCACACTCACTGCAATGCAAATGCCCTACTTTATCAAGGCTGCTGATGTCATTCACTGTGAAATACACCTTTCGGAAAGCTGTAGCTCAGTATCTCTGTGGCGCGTCCTATAACTGTGTACTGCTGTAGTGTGATAAACTAACTAGGTAAGAGTTCTAATCCCAGACATGGCAACTGTGTCTGTGTGTGTCTCTGTCTGTATAAAGAGCAATACAATTTAGGCTAGCCACACTCACTACAATTCAAATACTCTACTTTGGCAATCCTGCTGATGTCATTCACTGTGAAATAAAACTTTGGGGAATAAGTACTCCAGTAATCCCCATGGTGTGTCCTATAACAGGTTAATGTTGTAATATGATATAGAACTCTGGTAGGGGTTCTATTCCCACACATGGCAGTTGTGGATGTTTTTGTGTGTGTTTCTATGTCTGTGTAGGGAGCAATGCATTTTAGGCTAGTCACACTCACTACAATTCAAATGCCCTGCTTTGGCAATCCTGCTGATATCATTCATTGCAAAATACACCTTTGAGGAGTGAGTACTCCAGTAATACCTGTGGTGTGTCCTATAACAGCTGAATGCTGTAGTCTAATATAGAACTCTGATAGGAGTTGTATTCCCACACATGGCAGTTGTGGATGTTTTTGTGTGTGTTTCTATGTCTGTGTAGGGAGCAATGCATTTTAGGCTAGTCACACTCACTACAATTCAAATGCCCTACTTTGGCAATCCTGCTGATGTCATTTACTGTGAAATACACCTTTGAGGAAGGAGTACTTCAGTAATCCATGTGATGCATCCTATAACAGCTTAATGCTGTAGTGTGATATATAACTCTGGTAGGGGTTCTATTCCCACACATGGCAACTGTGGATTTTTGTGCATGTGTTTCTATGTCTGTGTAGGAAGCAATGCATTTTAGGCTAGTCACACTCACTACAATTCAAGTGCCCTGCTTTGGCAATCCTGCTGATGTCATTCACTGTGAAATACACCTTTAGGGAAGGAGTACCTCCAGTAATCTCTGTGGCGCGGCCGAAAACTACATAGTGCTGTAGTGTAATAAACCAGTTAGGTAGGAGTTCTAATCCCAAACATGACAGGTGTGTGTGTGTGTGTGTGTGTGTGTGTGTGTGTGTGTGTGTGTCTGTGTTTGTCATTTGTATTCTATGTGGAGGTGGTTGTGAGTGTATAAAAACTGGACTCAATGTGAAGTGGGTTTTGCAAATCTTCTATATGGTGGCCCTAGTATATATCACACTGTCCACTATTCAGGGATAACAGATGTGAAATAGCCGAGAGGCTAGGGTGCAAATCCATAGCCCTACATGTAACATCAAGGCCAGGTGAACAAAGTTAGCAACCCTTGTATTACCCAGAGAACACTCTGAACCCATGTCTCATACACACACACACTTGCCTAGGCAACAGCCGCTATGATGGTAATACCCTGCATATTGCCCACTGATAGTAACCATGGTGTGATTGCAGTGGGCTACAGAGGGCATAGCACCCTGACCATCAATCCAATAGGCACGTACATGCAGATAGTGCACCTTCCCTATGTTCCCCACTGGATACCTGCAACACCAGTGATGCCATCAAATGTGACCCATAAAGGACAGACGATGCCTAAAAAACACGCCCTGTATGGACAGATGCCACTGACACCAGGGAATACCTGTATTATGCTATCAATGTAGGTGCAGGGTCAACCTGCTGTCCATTAACAGTTCCTGCCACATGAGGCCAGGACTGGCACATCTGATGATAACAATCTGTGTACACAACATGGGCCAGACACACCAGGTACAGTTCCACATGTCACTGTACATACATGTGGGAGGTGTGCACATCCCAGGCACCATCCATGTCATGGAATAAGGAACACATTCATGGCAAGCAATGCACAGCATTGACCACACACAATAGTTACCCAGGTGACTGGATGATGAATACAATACCCACCTGTGTGGGCAAATCCAGACACTACACCCCTGAGCCACACTGCAGACCATTGTCATGTGGCCTGATGCCAAGTTATACTCATCTCCTGGCCTTGTATAGCCATCTGGCACAGTTGACCACTACACACCCGTGAAGCAATGCACCCATGCATGTCAGTACTGGCACCTTGTGTGTGTGTGTGTGTGTGTGTGTGTGTGTGTGTGTGTGTGTGTGTGTGTGTGTGTGTGTGTTGTATGATGCATATGACCACATTCATACTCACTACACCCCATTGGCATACTGAAGCATGCTGTCTGATGTCACACACCACCACATACCCTTTGCCCATATAACCTCTCTATGACCCCTGTGGTGCATGTGATACCTGCACAGTACTGTGTTGTGGCAATCTAACTAGTGATGAGTTGTATTCCTAGCCCTGCCAAGTGTGTCAGTGTGTGTGCATCCCTGTGAGAGTGTGGCTGTGTTGACACTGACACCTGTTTATGCGGACAGGCACGTGTACTACACCTACCATATAGCTACCATATCACTGTTGCAGATGTCACTCATCATCACATATACATTTGGAAGGCTACTCAACATTTAACCTATGTTGTGCATCCAATAACTGCATAGACATCTGATAGCACTACATAGTCATCGGGGGTTTGATATCCTGTACTGGTAGGTGTGTCACACAAACATGCTTAAGTTTTACTCTCCCACCCCTTCCTGACTTATCTTTGCCTCTGTCTGCCTCTATTACTCCCTCTCTGGTGGATGTGGAGACTTCCACCTGTTTTGCTTAGGCAGCAGCATGTGTATTTTAAGTGATACCATGGTATAAAGAAAAGCTTATCAGTTTCAACAATTGGCTAATCTTCTGGTGTCATTCAAAGGTGATCCAGTGTCTGTCAGCCTAGGATGACATGCTCGACAAGCCATGCTGCTTTGCTAGAGACGGCTTGCACCTGTCACCCTTAGGCTTTCGAATACCAGCTAAGGCTCTTGCCACCCCCGTAATGCCTTTTTTAGGCAAGGCTCAGAAGACAAACCCACCGCTGTAAATAGCACAAGTAACAAAAGACTGAGGGTAATGCTGCTCAATGCCAGAAGTCTTAACCTCAAAATGCATGCACTCGAGGCACTCTTCAGTATGGAGAAAATCAATATATGTGCCATAACAGAAACCTGGTTTAAGGCTCCAGAGAGCACCCCAGCACTACCAGGCTACAACTCATACCATACATTTCAGCCACAAAACCCGGACTGAAATACAAAAGGTTGGGGCATATCCATATTCATCAAGGATACCCACATCTCCAGGTTAGTGGCACAACACGATGCTTCAGGGATCATCCGCGTGCAACTAACAATGGGCAAAACTACAGTTCAAATTGTAGCTTGCTACAGATCACCCACCATTTCCCAGGATTCCCATTCTGCATTTCTGGGTAACATAAAGGTCCTACCAAATACCCTGATATTGGGTGATTTCAATTACCCAAAGATTAACTGGGAGAACTAGTCAAGTACTAACTTCCTTGCCCAACATTTCCTAGAATTTATAAATTCAAACACCCTGGATCAACTGGTCAACACCCCCCCACCAGAGGTGACAACATATTGGACCTGGTCATCACCAACATGGGCGACCGGTGTTCCACATCAGACTTCAACCACTCGCTGGTTAGATCTGACCATAAACTAATCACCCTGGATATCCACATTCCACACCCACCCCTGGTCAAAGAAACCACCATGAAAAACTTTTCAAAAGCAAACTTCACGTTACTTAAGACCGAGGTGGAAAGTTTCAAATCCCCCATGCTAAAGGATAACACTGCCCAAGCAGCAGAATCCTTTACTAATGCACTCTATGGGCACCTAAAAGAATGCATGGATCTTGCTATCTCAAGCAAAACCAAGACTCACTCCTCCAAGAAAAGGAAACCATTCTGGTGGACCCCTGCCATAAACAAGCTATACAATAGAAGGAGGAAACTAGTACAGAAAAGAGTAAAATTCCAAGAAGGTAAGACATCCCTGATCAGTATCAGCAAGAAACTACGATCCATCATGAAATCATCCAAGGCTAGCTTCGAAAGAAAAAGAAAAATTGCCAAGGACCCCAAAGATAATCACAAGGCATTCTTTAGCTATGTCAATAATCTATGTAGCAATTCTCAGATCTGCTCGGAGTTAGTGCAGAATAGCACAAAATACACTGAACTGACCAATATCGCCAACGTCCTGGCAGACAGGTTCAGTGCAAACTTCACCCCCTCACACCCCCAAAAGGGCCCATAACCATACCAGAAGAATGTAGTGCCCCTGAAATCACAGACACTCAGGTTAAAACAGCCCTCTCTAAAGCCAAAAACGCAGCATCAGTGGGACCAGATGGTGTCCCAGGCTGCATCCTACATGAGCTCAAAGATGAACTAACCCCTCACCTAAACACACTGTTCAAACAGCCTCTCCACAGGCTACGTGTCCATAGAGTAGCGCACAGCAATGGTTATTCTGCTCCACAAAGATGGAGCCACAACAGACCCCGGGAACTATCATCCTATAAGCCTGATTAGCTTGTTCTGCAAGGCTATGGAGTGCATCATCATGGATCTCATTAACAGAGACATTGGGAACCTCCAAACACTGGACCCTATGCAGTTCTGCTTTGTTAAGGGCAGATCATGCCTCCTAAATCTGGTGGACTTCTTTGAGACAGTTACCAAGGCTATAGATGAGGGAAAGGTGGTTCACACTGCCTACCTAGACCTCGCAAAGGCCTTCGACACCATACCCCATTCTGGTATTATAGACAAGCAGACCAGCCTGAACATAAACCCCTACATCATGAGATGGGTTGTCAACTGGCTCATGAACAGAACACACATGGTAAGAGTTGTAGGAGCTAGGTCTGACTCTAAACCAGTTACAAGTGACGTTCCCCAGGGCTCAGTCCTAGGACCCCTCCTGTTCTGCATATACTTCACAGAGGTACAGGCAAGCACAGGAGATCTATGGCTGACCAAGTTTGCAGACAACTGCAAACTAGGGGCTATAATTGACCCTCCAGCTGATACAGACATCCTCCAAAAGGGTCTCACTGAGACAGATACCTGCTGTCAAAACCATGGCCTCAAGCTAAATGCCAAAAAGTGCATAGTCATCCCCTTTGGAAAAAACAAAGTACCCACAAACTACCACATAGTTGGTAGCTCCCTAAATACGGAAGATGTAATAAAGGATCTGGGGACCCAAGTAGATAGTAATCTCTCCTTTTATAATCACATTGCCAAAGTGGTTAGAAAATTCTTCTTTGTGGCCCACCTAATCACAAAAAGGGTTTGCATCCAGATCAAAAGAGGTCATTGTGCCCCTCTTTGCATCACTCATCAGACCCATCATAGAGTACAATGCCCCATTTGGGATGTACCTTAAAAGACACCTGCAACAGCTGGAAAGACCACAGAAGTACTTCACCAAGAGGATCACTGACCTCAAACAGATGCCCTGTGCAGCTCAACTGAAGAAACTCCAGCTCTACTCGGATGCATGCTGTCTACTCAGAGGTGATCCATGCTTGACATGGGTCTATATCAAAACACCGAAAGTTCATTCTTTCGAATGTTCTTACATCGACCCCTAGTCAGCAAATGCTGAAAATAGTGAAACGACAAATAACCACATTTTTTCCTAGATCAAGAATTTGGTTGTCCGTTTCTGTTGTTTCGCTATTTTCAGCGCTGTGGTGGAAAGTTACGGGTCGGGTTCAGGTAAGTGTGCGACTGGGCATGGGTTAGGTGAGTTAGAGTTAGGGCACGAGGGAGGTATGTGTGCGATTGTGTACGTGAGGGTTAGGGTGGGTTAGGTGAGTTAGGGTAAGGGTGCGGGTGAGGTGAGTGTGCGATAGTGATGGACCTTAGGGTTAGGGTTTGGGTTAAGGTAAGTGGATAGTTAGTGGTGTTTGTACAGTTTAGTGTAGGGTTAGCTGTAAGATTTTGGGTGTATGTGTGTGGATTGCTGTTTGTTTGGTGTGCTTGTGCTGTGTGTATTTGTTTTGGAACAGCAAATATTTTCCCTAGGGAAAAAAAATTGCTGTTCTGAATGTTCGATGTTGTCAGCGTTTGCTGATTAGGGATCGATGTAAGAACATTCAAAATTGTGAACTTTCGGTGTTCTGATATAGACCCGCCTGACACACAAGGCCATGTGCAACCCAAAATTGATGGACATGCTCCACCTAAAAAAAACATATCCCCTCGAGCCACACACTCTATGGATCTAAACTTCACCATAACAATAAATAGGATGTGCTGGAGGGATAGATTCCTGTCCCAGAGACTTCCCATGCTCTGGAACAAGATTCCAGTCTACATTAGGCAGGGCTTCTTGCTAACACTCTTCAAGAGAAACCTTGACGAGTGGATGGGAAATAGAACGTTTACCTCAGGGATCACTTCAATGGCTATGCTGGACAGAGGCACAGGGAACTAATCTAAGGGGTGGTGAAAGCCAACACAATTCCGGCTAGGCTTATAAATGCCTTTGGGCAAATAGCCTAGTACCTACCTATGAACCTATGATGCTCATGATCAGCTGATGGCCTCTGCATGAATTGCAGCCATCCTCTAGCTGATTGCATGTGGAACAGCCGTGGTAACATTCCCATAGCCAAATGCATGGAAACACACTCCAGTATCTAGGAACATCATGTTGGTGTTGGGCCTTTTCATTCACTGTGAGGAGGAACTCGATCTGTTGTTTGGCAAACAGCATCACAGATGGATTGGGGATTAACGTCTAACAACATACACTGTGGAAACAGGCCAACACACAGGAGGAAGATGTGCCTGACTTGACTACAGATTGTAAGTGCTGCTATACTGCATTTGGAGTAATGTTGGTTTAACAGGGTGTGTGTGGATATGGCTGTCCTACATGTTTTAATACCTGTCATTTCAGTGCTATGTTTAAAAGGAAACCCCCATCTGTAGGGTCATCTGTAGACTGGGCAGTGTGTGGTGCCTTTTGTTTCTTGTGTTACCCACAGAGCACCTATCTGTGAACTGCAGAAGGTAGTGGAGGATTGCAGTCTGTAGATGGAGACAGCCATGAGAGTTACTGACTTCATATCCCTCATAGGACATATGTTGCAACAAACCCTATTACAACAGTAAATGTATGAGGTTATCACAGCACCATGTCAATATTGGCCTGTGTTTGTGCCTCCAGCCACAACTCTGTCAACCTTTGTACATATGTCATGCAGTAAGAGGTGCATATGTGCTATACAACATATTTATTGACATATCTGATAACAAGTCAGTGAGATATCAGACTGCTACACATGTTATGTATAGTAGGGGTTATATTTGATGACATAACCTGGACATTCTGTGGTTGTGTGTACAGTACTGAGGTCTGTGTACTTATGGTGATTGTCGACAGTGTGTGTATTGTTAATATATACTTTGACCTAGATGTCATTGTTCCTGGACCTGTTCTAAATGATGTTGCATGCTGCTCCACTGTATGTTACCCTATCGGCTTACATGTTTGTAGGGCCAAGCACACACATGTTCCATACCACAGACAGGCATTGGACCACACTGTGTAGTGGCCCAGTATATGTAGGGTTAGTGTGTGAGTGGCACATATAAGGATGGTGTTGAACAGATAGTCCATATACTGTAACATTACGCTAGCTTACCATATGTGGCTGTGGCTGTGTTCACATTGGTTGTGGTTATGCACTTTCACACAGGTGTCTGTTACTCTGGTCTGTGACATGCCTGTAGAGCCTGCTATATATGCAGGTGCATGTGTATTCCCCCATAGGAAATGTAGGCCAGTGTTGAGTCAGTCTGTCTGTAGCCTGCACAGTGCTTTGTTACATGCCTAGCAGCTTAGTGCACGTACCCAGTGAAATGTCATGTCCAGATACTTGCAAGATGTACTGCTGCTGGGCCACCATAGCAGTCATGTATGTCAGACAAAGCAGTGGGATTCTGTACAGATGTATGTGAGTAACTAGTTGGTAGTATGTGGCCATGGCACCTCTGTACCAGCAGTTATTATGTGTCAGGCAGACAGGGGTATGTGAATGCATAACTATGGAGGCAAATGTATACCAGTAGTTACGTGTTATAACCATCAACATGGCTGTTAACATCCACAATGTCAAGCTTGGTCCACATGTCTTGCACTAAGGGGCTCTGTATATACCTCTGGACTGCTCAGAGTGTGTCAGACTGTCCACATATATTGGCCATATCTCTGCTGTAGTCCACAGGAGCATTACTGTGCTAGCAGCAGGTACTGTACTATGATGTCCTTAGGATATCTGTCAGTAGCCAATGGTGCACATGGTAAAAGCAGATATGACCTCCCACACACTCCATGTCTGTGAAGACAATCCCTATTACAGTCACAATAGTCTACAAATATAGCTGCAATACATACCTGACATCCCCTTGCACTATGAAGTAGGGACTATTGGGGCTGAGGTAGGACTGCACTCCATGTTCAGGACATATGGTGAACATATATGTATATATAATTATCCAGATATCAATATAGATATATACACATATACGTATCGACATATATAGATGGACATGTATATGTACATATATATATATATATATATATATATATACATATAAACATTCAGAATATACATATACAGAGCAATATATGTCTGCACATATAAAGACAGAGCTACATCTGCACATATACGTATGGATATCTACAAATATATTGACAGTAGTAGGTATAGCAGAATAGATATGTATGCACATATAGTTATAGATATCTACATATATACCAACATAACTAGGCATATCTGTACACACAGGATGTGCATACATATATATCTATATATATATATATACATATATACACACACACACACACACACATATATATATATATATATATATATATATATATATATACATATATATATATATATATATATATATATATATATATATATATATATATATGGATCTAGGATGTTTGCTCGAGTGAGCAAACGTCCAAATCCATAATAACCGAACGCACTTTAATGAAAGCTCTTATATCGAAAAAGCACTTTCGTTAAAGCGTGTTACAAACAAAAAAAATAAAACACTACATTTACATTTTAGCAGGGAGGCTTTGCCCCCCTACACCCCCCACACCCCCATACTTTAATATTCTCCCTCCAAGACCGCACTACAGTGGGGAAAAGGGAAATTTCCCTTACCTGCACCATAGTACAGCCTCGGCAACAGGCATACGTACGAGAAAGTGCTTCTTCAGTGAAAAGCACTTTCATGTAAGTATGCTTGGCCGTTTCAGTATCTTGAAACTATAAAGTCGAACAGCCCACAATCCTGAAACACACAAATGCAAAAAACTGAAATCCCGAACATTCACAAACCATACACCACATGACATGCACACCATTCAACCTACAACACACAAACTACACAATCCTACACTACATCTACGCAGGTGGGCAAGCCCCCCTGCACTGCCCACACTCGTATATACACCAATTCCAAGATTGCACTAACAGTTGTAAAATGCATCACTCACATGCAGACATTCCACACTCCCTCGCACACACACACACACACACACACACACACACACACACACACACACACACACACACACACACACACACATCATACATACACAAACACAACCTCCCTACCCTAACCAACACGCACAACTTACAATAAAACTCACATACACTTACTCATCTTCACTTCTGTAAACCATCCCTGCCAAACACTTCCCATCCCGTTGCTACACTACATAAGAGTGGATTTGAGCTATTTGAATTTGCGCGTATGCACTCTCGAGTTTTTACATTTTCGCCTTTACGGTCCCGAGATACTGAAATTTGAGCTTTAAAAGTGAACTATATATATATATATATATATATATATATATATATATATATATATATATATATATATATATATATATATATATATATATATATATATATATATATATATATATATATATATATATATATATATATATATATATATATATATATATATATATATATATAAGTGTACATGTGTATGCACATGTAGACATATATAGACCTATTATATGTAGATAACCATATTCCTGTCATGTGTAAACCTCACGATTGTGTATACCCTCCCAGATATATCTCACCGTATGTATCTGCTATGTGTACATTATGATGAAACAACATATGTGATGCAACAGTCATATTAATAACAAGGACTACACAATTTAGGAAGTAAAGGCAATTGTTCAATACTACTCAATATATGCATTGACTGCTATATTGGTAAAACAGCAGTTGTCTTCACAGTGGTCATGGCATAGTGGTTAAGTGTTGTAACGTTAGTATACACAGTCCTGGGTTCAAGGGCTGTTCATTTTCTTGCTGGGCAGAACAAGGGCTGTCAGATACAGAGTGGTTAAGGCAGTTTTGAGCAGCATTAAGTGTGTTTGCATGGGTTTGCATGAAGCTAAGCCATGCTAATCTACGGGTAAATGTACAAACGCTTACACAGTGTAGGCTTTGCTTACCAGTGCGCAAATCAGCTCAGCTGTTATATTTCAGCAATGTTGATACCTGCTAAGCATGGCTTAGCCCTGGTAACCAGTTCACACTACCCAGTCTAATAACATAGCAGGGTAATGACATATGTAATAAATGTATGCAATGCCATGTACAATACATGAACCTATGTGCTGTCATTACAGTAGCAAGGGGTGTGAGTGTCATGTTTGGGACACATATGAGGCCTATACATCACTGTTATCCATGTGACTGTGTTACATGCAGGGGTAGTAGTCCAGGGTATGTGCTGTCACACTGGCATGTAGTATATCATGGCGGTACTACTGTTGACAGTGCCTATCCAGGCAAGAGTAGAGTGCTAAATGTAGTACTGACAACAGGCACACCTGCAGGCATAGATGGACTCTGAGGCCTCCCTGTTGTATTCCTGGTGTGTGAGCTGTGTCACAGTATATAACCCCTACTGGGTAATGATCCGACATGTGGAATGTAACTGTAGACTACTGTCTGTACAGCACATGATAGCGAGGACTCCTGACATGTAGGTATGGCATACATATTGTTGTCAAATGTCTATCTGTCAACACATTCATCCTACTGCATAGCTACATGCCAAGCTGATGACTGTCAGTCCCTGTACAGATGTGCAGATGGCAAGTATCCAGCTGGGATATGTACAGGAATCATAAACTTGATTTACAATGACATGCATGCCCAGCTGTGTATGAACTGGCACATATTGGAGATAACACTCTGTAAGCACCACATGCCATGGGTACCTCCATTACACTACCACAGTCAACAGAACATGCTTGGGTACAGGTCCCCATCACAGACACTAACCATGTGTTGTAATGCATGTTGCATGCATGTCAACATGATCACCTCAGTGGCCATGTGCAGGAGGAACCTGGAGGAATGGCTGATGCATGTCATTCTCACCCTGAGGGTCACCACAGTAGTGTCTGCCGATAGATTGCCTGCTGCCACATGGCAGGTGGAAGGATACCACTGTACATACAACCCCTACACAACCCCCTCTCTCCTCGGACAATAGCTAGGTACACAGCTATGACCACCTGCAGTGATTCACCTCAGTACTGACACATGTATAAGTGTGCATGACTGAGTATAGCAGTGTCTGTGTGTTAGCACACCTGTACATGGGAATAACATGAAGACCTTCAAAACCACCATAACATCCATTGCCATAGCCAGTCCTGGCTGCTGCTGTATGGGACATTATATGTACCCTGTTAAGCTCCTCCCTATACCGGCTACATGAGCCTTGCAGTACCATCACAACAGTGTTGTACAAATGAGTTGATAGGCATGGGATACCCATTGTGTTCTGGCAAGTGTGGGTATGTGTGCATGTCTGTTTATCTGTAAGGTACAGCATTCTGAGGCCACATACACCTATTACAATACCCATTGCCACATGGTAGTACAGATAGTGTTGTTGCTGCCCATCGGTGAGGCATGACAATGCAACACCTTGCTATGCATGTGGCATGTGCATCAGATGCATATCCCTGTAATACCACTGTTGGTATCTACAATGTATCGCAACCATGGCCAATGTGGGATGGTGGGTATATCAGAGTGTCATCATGGGTGTCAGGGAGTACAATATCAACTGGGGGATGTGAGTGCTGTGTACACTGTCATTACACCAAGGTACATGCGGTATATGTCCCATGTACCATGTTATGGTTACCACTGTCACCATCAACCATACAGGTAACTGATACCACATTCCAGGCCAGTTATGCATGTACTGAGTGCAGCCTACCTGTAACACATTGGACACATGGTCAAGTTAGTTATCAGTCATAGGCCCTGGTCTCTCGGATGTGTGTCTGCCTTTTATGTGTCTGTTAATGTGTATATGAAGGTATGTCACACTATGTATTGTCCATATACACCCATTACTTCCCCCATTAGCATACTTTACATGTCTGGGGATGTTCTGCATGTAACATGTAACCTGGGACACACCTCACCCTAAAAGCTGTGTGGTGTGTGCAATGTAAGCAACACACTTCAGTATCACTACATACCTAGGTAGGGGTCTAGTACCAATGTTGCCAAGTAACAATGTGCATGTATGTGGATGGGTCTACATCAGGTTTCAGGGTATACATGCCCCAGCAGGTCACCTGTCCATGTGGCACAGGCAATAACTGTTATACTAACCTGTGACATGTGTTCAACTGTACCCCAGATATGTCTAGCCATGGTGTCACCACAGTGCCATATCCCATTGTGGAATATGACTGCAGACAATCCTCGTGCTGACACATGTACACCTACAACACAAATGGATAACATTATAGAGACCACGATCAACCAGTGTTACTAACAGCTATAATGCATCATTGCTGGGCAGCTACACTAACTAACATATATGCATTACACTTTACTCCTTACAACATGTTACACACTACTGAGGTACACTGTAGTACAGTCACCGTGTGTATCAGAACCATATTAGTCTGTCCCTGCATTGATGGTATGGTTGACAGGGATGTGACACAGGTATTATCATAATCCTCATGCTGACACATGTATACCTGCAACACAAATGGATAACATTATAGAGACCACAATCAACCAGTGTTACATATAAGCATTACACTTTACTCCTTCCATGTTACACTGCAGTACTGTGGTACACTGTAGTGCAGTCATCCTGTGCATCAGAACCATAGTAGCCTGTCCCTGCATAGATGGTATGGATGACAAGGATGTGCCACAGGTATCATCATATGCACAGGGTGTGTTGTTGGTTTGCCAGAGGCCAAGGGTGGGCCATATATTTGACACCATGTGTGTGGATGAGGGGGTGTACTGAAGTGAACTGGATGTGGTGATGTGGTGTGTGTAGGTATGGAGTTGCCTTAGGTGTGTTTGTATAATCTGTGAGTATCCATGCACACAGTTCTGCCATGTGCCTGCCCTACACAGGCATTTATGGACAGCTACAGACCATACCTGGCAGGGTGTGCAGTTCATTGCCTCCGGCCACGGACACGTGGGCTCTGCCTGCAAGGGATTCCATGGGCATGTGCAGGTACAGGCCTCTATGTGCTACTCTCACCTGATGATGACAAATGTCCCCTGGTACCAGGTCCCTCCTGGGACTGGCCAGGATCACATGCTCATGGCCTGCTGTGGTGTGGACAGCACCCCCTGCAGTTCCGGGGCTGGTACTGCCACTACAGGAGCCCCTTGGTGTCCTAGCACATCCACATTGACTGCCAGCTGTTGGCGTTGATGGCTTACATTCATGCAGCCGTCACCACACTCCCACCACACGTTCAAGCACATTCAAGCACAGAGAGACCACAGTTGATGAGGGCCATCCTCTCAACAGACTGTCTATCCATGAACTCAGTTAATGCATGGATGTCACCAGCCAGTCCACAGGCATTGTCACTTGCAGATGTAAGAGCAGCCCTCTGCAGCCTCAGGCCCTGTCTGGTGCAACGTTCTATATGTGCCTGCACCTCCATGACAGCCTGAAACATGTGCCTGCTGGTACCAGCTATATCGCCTCTGCCAGGGGCATGATGTCCAGTGGCCCTACCACGAACACACTGGGGCATCTGCCTATGTGGTGCCCTGCCGGACATCCTGCTATGCCTGCTGCAACCAGACACAGTAGGCATGGTTACCACACTTTCCGGTACACAGCCAACAAACGCCAGCTGTCCCTCCATGATGGCCACTGGTGATGGGGTATGTATAGGCACTGAAACTGTGTGTGATGTTGGGGTGGTTAAAAGGGAGATGTCAAATGATGGTGCTGTTTCCGCCCCTTACAACCCCACCTGTGCCTGAACAGTACTATCATCATATTTGGTGTCTGTATGGACACCATCAGACTGAATGCAGGAGGGACCCTGACCCACCTCGCCACCTGTGGGAGAAAACAATAGATGCAGTGTGTAAAACCTGTACAGCATTGCCTAACAGTACACACACACACACACACACACACACACACACACACACACACACACACACACACACACACACACCTCCGTAATACCTACCTGTCCAGACAGTCCCATGTATATGTCCATGTGGTACCCCATCCTGCATCACAATTGTTAACATGCACACATTGATACCACTCATTAACATATCATTCCATTACCTGCCTGATCTGCGTGTAGTGGTTTTAGATGGCCTCACTGCTGTCATTCGGGATTCAACCTACATATGTCCGGACATCATGGGCATGGCCCCTATATTTATGGGCTACTATGTTCTATTCATAATATCAAGCACTGGTGTATCATGTGTATGTAATGCTCAGTACATGCCAGATATGCTGGTCATTCAACCTATCATGTGACAACTGTAATATTTGGATACACTCCCTGGTAAACTCCCCTACCAGAGGTGAAAACATATTGGACTTGGGCGACAGGTGTTTCACACCAGAAGTCAACCCGTCACTGGTTAGATCAGACAATAAACTAATCACTCTGGATATCCACACCCCACCACCACACCCAACTAAGGAAACCACAGTAAAAAACTTTTTTAAAGCAAACTTCACCTTACTTAAGACAGAGGTAGTAAGTTTCACAGCCCCCACACTAAAGGATAATGCTGCCCAAGATGCAGAAACCTTTACAAATGCACTCTATGAGCACTTACAAGGATGCATGGAACATGCCATCCCAAGCAAAACCAAGACTCACTCCTCTAAGAAAAGGAAACCAGTTTGGTGGACCCCTGCAATAAACAGGCTATACAATAGAAGAAGGAAACTAGTTCAGAAAAAAAGCAAATCCCAAGAAGGAAAGACATCCCTGATCAGTATCAGTAAGAAAATGAGGTGCCCCATGAAATCATCCAAGGCTAACTTCAAAAGAAAAATAGCCAAGGATTCAAAAGATAACCACAAAGCCTTCTTTAGCTATGTTAAGAATCTAAGTGGCAACTCACAGATATGCACTGAGCTAGTGCAAAATAGCACAAAATATACTGAACCTACGGATATTGCCATCATCTTGGCCGATAGATTCAGCGCAAACTTCACCCCCCTCTCACCCCCAAAAGGGCTCACAACAATACCGGAAAAGTGTAGCGTCCCAAAAATCACAGATGCACAGGTGAAAACAGCCCTTTCAAAAGCCAAAAACACAGCGTCAATGGGACCAGATGGTGTCCTAGGCTGCATCTTGCATGAACTACAGAACGAACTAACCCCCCACCTAAACACGCTGTACAACCTCAGCCTCTCCACAAGGTATGTGCCCAAAGAACGACACACAGCAACAGTTATTCCTCTCCACAAAAGAGGGGCTACAACCAACCCTGGTAACTATCACCCCATAAGCCTGACTAGCCTGGTCTGCAAGGCTATGGAGCGCATCATCATGGAACTCATTAACAAAGACATTGGGAACCTCCAAACACTTGAACCAACCCAGTTTGGCTTTGTTAAGGGCAGATCACGCACACTAAATCTGGTTGACTTCTTAGAGACAGTCACCAAGGCCATAGATGAGGGAAAGGTAGTTCACACAGCCTACCTTGACCTCGCCAAGGCTTTTGACACCATTCCCCACTCGGGTATTGCAGAAAAACTCACCAGCCTGAACATAAACCCCTACGTCATGAAATGGGTTGCCAACTGGCTTACAGACAGAACTCACACAGTAAGAATAGCGGGCTCCAAGTCCGACTCTAAACCAGTCACAAGTGGTGTCCTGCAAGGCTCAGTCCTGGGACCCCTACTGTTCAGCATATACTTCTCAGAAGTACAGGCAAACACAGGAGGACTATGGCTAACCAAGTTTACCAATGACTGCAAACTGGGAGCCATAATTGACTCTCCAGCTGACACGGACATCCTCCAAAAGGGCCTTACTGAGACAGACACCTGGTGTCAAAGTCATGGCCTCAAGCTAAATGCCAAAAAATGCGTAGTCATCCTGTTTGGGGAAAAACAAAACACCCACGAATTACCACATAGGTGGCAGCCCCCTTAATACAGAAGAGGTAATAAGAGATCTGGGGACCCAGGTAGATAGTAATCTCTCCTTTGACAATCATATTGCCAAAGTAGTTAGGAAATCCTTCTCTGTGGCCCATCTAATTACTAAAGGGTTCGCATCTAGAAATAAAGAGGTTATAGTGCCCCTCTACTTGTCACTCATTAGACCCATCATAGAGTACAATGCCCCATTTGGGATGTACCTCACAAGACACTTCCAACAGCTGGAAAGACCACTAAAGTACCTCACCAAGAGGATTACTGGTCTCAAATATATGTCCTATGCAGCCCGACTGAAAAAACTCCGGCTGTACTCAGTGGCATATTGCTTACTCAGAGGTGATCTCTGCCTGACTTACAAAGCCATGTCCAACTCAGAATTGATGGACATGCTCCACCTAAAGAAATACAAGTCAATGCGAGACATGCGCTCTAGTGAGCTAAACCTCATCACAACAATAAATAGAACATGCTGGAGGGATAGATTCCTGTCACAGAGACTCCCCATGCTTTGGAACAAAATTCTAAATTACATCAGGCAGAGCCCCTCACTAACACTCTTCAAGAGAAACTTTGACGAGTGGATGGGTCACAGAAAATACACCCCTGGGATCACTTCATTGGTTCTGCTTGACAGAGGATCAGTTAATTAATCAATGGGGTGGCGAAAGCCGACACACTCTGGCTAGGCTTATAAATGCCCTCGGGCAGATAGCCTAGTACCTACCTATGAATCTATAGTGTTGACTAGTACTTCCCCAATGCATCTGTAGTGCTGCATACGTGGGTTGTAGGTGACCTATCTGCTGAATGTGATGTTAAGGGTGTACCTGGTGTGTATCTTCCCTCTCGATGCCTGTTCCATGCTACAGACCTTATTATACTTTCAGCTGTCCTGTGATTACACAAATGACAAATATTTCTGGTGTGTAATGTTGCAGTCCATGTACATGTACTGCATGATCCCAGAGGGAGGAACTGCTGTATGAACACCCCACAATCACATATGTGCATACATGGCCAGCCACACAAACACACACATGCACACAAGCATCCTACATGCATCAACCTCTCTCCATGTCACCAAAGTGACCCTACAGACAAACTAACTGCCCCCCAGGATGCACACACACACACACACACACACACACACACACACACACACACACACACACACATACAGGTAAGGTTGCACAATGATAGTACACATAGTCCTCCTATTACCCCTCTGTCAACATGCATAACATATGGTACCCGAGGGCATGCAGTGCAGCTATAGTCAACCCATGCTAGCAACAGTATACATGTGTGTGATACATCTGCTGTGTCACTAGGTGTAGCGTCTTCTGCTGGATACCACTGCACCCATGAACATGGTATTTCTGTGCACCTGTTTTGCACCTTGCCATGTACTGTGCACCACACCTCACAGGTGTACAACCCATTGCTGAATGTGAACTTTTGTGTTGGTTATGTCATCTTTAATGCTCACAGCCCCTAAGTTTTCCAACAACACATACCTGGTATGATATGTGGACAGATGTCATTTGTGAATGACTGATGTCTGATGCACAGCTCTCAACATCATTGGACCATGTATGACCAATCCAGTACTCTTACACTGACAACCATCAAAACATACCATGTCTATGGGGGGTGTACACACCTTTATTGATATGACACACCCATCCTTGATCTGGCATGGGACCACATCACCGCATATCTTAGCGGTACATGAGCCCGATATATGACATATGTCCTGTACTTTCACATGCAGTGTCTACGGAATGTGTTAGCTGTGCGGATGCTGACCACGATGCATACACACCATGTGGGCATATGTGTGCACACCATTATCATGACTGTTTGTCACACCTCTTGTTGTGTATGTACTACAGCAGTCACTACTCCTGGCAGGGGTATGTCAGTGTGGGCCATCTGCATTTGCCAGTGTATCTTCAGTCTGCCCTACACATGTTCCCTTATTCTGCATGATTGCAAGGTGTACTCATGTGCACATCCCTTGGTGTTCACACACTGCTATCACTATTGCTGTGGGCACAGGTTTACGGCTGCCACAGGTCCTGAACCTGACTATGTGCAGATACAGCCATTTTTAGCATCCTTAGGATCCCTGCTGCAGTGCATTGGTGTGTCATGCTGACACCCTTCCCCTCTCCTTCAGCCTTTTTGCAGATACATGACGAGTAAGCCCTACACATGTGAGTCACTTTGTAGTGTACCATACACTGACCACCACATGTTGCAGCTTAGTCCCAGCTGACAATGTGGACCACTGTAATGCCTTATGCCATAGTGTATCTCTGCAGCAGTTGCCATTGTCTTACAGGTATATACACAGGTGTTGCACTGTATATGGGTGTTGTTATAAACATGTCCCTACTGTAGGCCATGTCTCCTACCATTATGTTACTCCCTGTGGACACATTCTGCAATGAAAGGATGTCAGTTATCATGCAGGTGTCCGACATATACTTCCAATACCCCATCATGGTCACCCCTGTGATGCCATACATTTGACAGCAACAATACGTGCACATGTACAGCATGCATTCTGGGTAGGTGTGTTACATGTGCGTATGGCATGTACAATAGCCATTACATGCCTGGTGTATTGGCAAGCATCTACGTAAACCATACTCACCAGCTACAGGCTGCTGCCTTGGTGGTATCTTGGAGGGACCTACATAAGAGGGTGAGAGATGCATAGTCAGTGGCCACAACTGTGGCAGTGTTACAGGGTGGGTGCAGTATTACAATACATCAACAGTACATTTCCACAATACTACCACATATGGACATCTGTTTATCACTACTATGCAGCAACAAAATATATCTATGACATGTCAGATATACATGATCTACCTATACCGATGCAAATGTATATGCAACAGTGGTCTATAGATGTGCCCTGTGGCCTTACCTGCATGCTCCTCAGCTGGTGTGTGGGTGGCACCCACCTCCACAAATGTATCTGGTGGTTGATGTGTGTCTGGATGGCAGGTGCCATGAGGCTGGCCAGGAGCTCCTCCATACATGTTGGGGGGATGGATGGCATGGCCCTCCCCTGTGGCATGGTGATCCTTCCGGACTGCAGCAGCACACCAACAGGCATTGTGAAGCAGGTCAGAACAATGATGCTGGATCTGCTCATAACTGCAGTTATGCAGACCGACATCATTGACCCTGTGGACTAGGTCGTTCCACAGGGCGGTCCACTCCTGCTGCTCATGGGCATCCCAGCCAAACAGGACAGGGTCGTACTGGATTAAATAGGTTAGCATTACTTCATTTTCAGCAGCTGAATAGGATGGGAGCCGTGCATGTGACATCTTGCCTGAAAGACATAAATATGGAAACAGGTCTGAGCAACTCATACAGCAAGGTTACTACAGTTCTTAATACACAACTCTGTCAACCCCCTGCCATATCAGCGACAACAAACTGTACACACAACTCATAAGGTATGGCTACAGCTTACCTACCAGTGGGACAGATATTGCATTGTACCACACTTTGTACTATGTGTTTGTAGTCATGTTCCCTGTGTGGACACTATCATTGCTGGCCTGTTACAGACTATTCACCTGCATGCCATTGTCAGGGCCACTATGGTTCCATATATGCCTGTGGTATGGCTGCTTTGTGATTGCTGCACACCTGGCATTCTGTGTTATTGGGAATATCTGTGCTGCTGTTGGACATGTTCCAGGATTGTGTAGACTATTACTACCAACATATGTTCTTTAACAGTGACACAATAGCATGTATATGTACTATTGCCCAGCAGAACCACCTCTCCAAACCCATCTGCCCATGTTACCCAGCCACATCACATGTGTGTCCCACCCTAGACCCTCCTCATATACTGGTCCAGCAATAACGTCAGGTGGAAGCAACCCAGGGGATGTTATCCCCCCCCCGGGGGCACACACAGACATGTTCCTGTCCGCTGAGGTCAGGTCTAGGGGTCTGTTCCATAACAGGCTCCACAGACACATGTGAGATGTGCTACATCACTCTGAGGCACCCAGTACACATTCACAGGCCCTACATGCTCCTCCTGCTCAGCCTCCAGGCCAGGCACCTTCAGGATATGGACTGCTGTTGCGATTAACAGTGGGTAGGAGGCTTGTTCCCATTGTGTCCATATTGGGGCCCATGGGGCATCCACATCACAGCCCACACACACCATTCAGGGTGTTTACCCACCACATGTAACATACCACCCCTGTAGGCTGTCCTCTATATCTACCAACCCTGACCACCTCCACAACTATACCTGCCATACTTCCCCATATTCCCATTCCATACTTCACAGACAAAGGCAATGTGGTCCCAAAAATGGGTTCACATGTGACATACCCCTCCATGTTGCACACACTGACAGCTGTAGATATCTGTGTGTATTGCTATGTGTGCTGTTTCCTCACACATAGCACGCAGCACTGTGGTAGTAATATAGGGGACATGTATTTGCATACATATATGTTTGTGTGTGTGTTTGTATATATGTAGACATGTGCATATAGGTATATATATGTGTAGATATATGTGATATATATATATATATATATATATATATATATATATATATATATATATATATATATATATATATATATATGATCATATATATGTCTACACATGGGTATTTGTATATTTGTGGACATACATGTATTGATATATATATATATATATATATATATATATATATATATATATATATATATATATTTTTTTTCATATTGTATATGTGTACATATGTACACATTTGCATACCTATATGTGGGGTACATTCAGACATCAGGTCCACAATCTCACAATACCTTCCTGCACAGCTACACTGTTCTGCCTTGCTACAACACAGACAGGTGCTACATATGAACACAGCCTGAAATTAGGGGGGGTATATGTAGGACAAGATTGCAGGTAACCCTATTACACACCTATGGCTTTCCTGCATGCTACAATACAGATTAACCTGAGTATCCTACAAGGGGTGTGCAGTGGATCCCACATGTCCATCATAATGGCATTACTTCCACCACCAGCTATTGGCCACGTAATATACATACTTCCCATTACACAACACACACTATGATGGCTTACCTCTTATCAGTCAGTGCTGCTCTGCACGGTTGAGGGGTATGGCACACTACCCACAGGGACAGACTCTATTGTCCTTAGCAGGTGTTCAGCTGAATATCATTACAACTACACTTGAAGGCACATATAAATCATTCCACATAATCTATCTTATCATTATGGACCAAGTACTACGGTCAGTTGCATACATATATACTTTGTATACCTGTTCTGGGACTGCAGATTCTTCTAGAGTGTTTGGTATTTTTTTTCCTGATATATGCACTCTCTCTCTCTCTTTCTCTCTCTCAGTCTCTCTCCAGTAAATGGAATGAGCTGCTTTTCATAGATTACAGCATGGAATTTGTAGGTGATGCACATGATCAGGTGATGGCCTCTGCACCAATCAGTGTCCTCCACTTGCTACCTGCATGCAGCATGCTGTGTAGTACTTCCAGTTATCACTGTCATGGCAACCAACTACTATAAATCCCTACATCATGTGGGCATGGTCCCTTTACCTTTCTTGTATGATGGACATCCTTCCTGTGTGTGGGCATCAGTGTTACAGCCAGCAGGTAGAAATACCTCTTACAGGAGAACCTGCACACTCAGGCCAGCTACAGAGCGTGAGTAGAGTTGCTGTATGCATTGTATAGCACTGGTGTTACAGGGTTTGTGTGTACATACTAGTTTAACTTGAAATGCAGTCTGTCTGCATAGCGCTCAACTGTGGGCCTATCCCCTTGATGGCCAGAGGTGTGCCTATTATGTTTTGTCTGTCCACCACACAGGTCTTGTGTCAGATATATCACTGGCAGTGTGTGTGTGTTGAGTGCTATCAGTACATGGCTACATCCATTTCTGTTTCTAACTTCATATTCCTGACTAAGGGTATGTTGCAGACTATCCTGTAACACCAGTGACTTGCTTAGTGTATGACAACAGTATTTCACATATGGACCTGTGTTCCAGCCTCTGTCCTCCACCTACATACCAGGCGTTGTCCATATGACATGCTGTTAGGGTTTGTTATGTAGTGGGCTGTGAGTATTTCATGCTGCCAATCCTGCCATCAGTCCACTGTTGTTGTGTCCCCCACAAATACTGTGGGGTTAGGACCATATATGTGTGAGCTTCACCTACACAATACATGTGTGCCCTTATGCACTCCAAAGGCCAGTGTATGTAACAGTGGTATATGGCCCTGTATTATTGAGTCTAGGGGGGAGATGCACCATAACTAACCTAGCCTGTTACAACATGTGGAAGTATCAGGGGTAAGCTGCCTTAAGGTATCTGGATGTCCATTACCATACAATCCACCTTGGGTAAATGTAGGCCTACTGCCTCCTGCCATACAGACTGTTCTGTTTGTCAGTGTGCTTGTGATGGTGTCAGTTATGTCTTGTTATGTAACAGTTACATCCCATTGTGTCAACTGAGGTCTTTACCACCTAGTGATTGTGTACAGAGTGTAGATAGAGGCTGCTGAACTATACACCTGCATTACTTACTGTTGATTGTTGATTGTTTGGTATCCTGTGGCCCAGTCTGTCTTTACTATTGCACTACTTGAAGGCCTTGGCCTGGACAGCAACATATGTAAACCTTTCCAGACTACTGTATTAGTATAACTGTTTCACAGTAAAACATTACTCTGTTTCAATGAATCTCAGTGTCAAAACAGACACAGCACAGATATACCTTTAACTGTTTATTACACAAATAAAGCTTTCCCATGCAAACCTGTGTGAAAGTGTTACAACAATCCTAAACTCTATTTAAAAATCAAAAACAGAGGCATAGTGGCTGTTCTACATCATCAATCTTCCTCATAGCTGCATCAGTGTGTAGTTAAAAATATATGTATATATAAGTGTATATATATATATATATATCCCATATATATATTACTTAATACAATATTTTAATCTGTATTTTGAAAATATGCATCCTAGAGATGTTGATTGCCTCCAAATGTACAATATGGAAGAGTGTACTGATATGTTACTGATACCAGCCTGACATAATACAGGTGGGATGGAATACTTTTAACATCGTTGCCCATGTCATGGATCAGGTCCTGGTTATGGGATCTGCAACAGTAAGTAGTATATTGCAGGGAAATGTACACTTTATATTAAAAGGTGTGTGTATGAAACATATATATATATATATATATATATATATATATATATATATATATATATATATTGCTATATATATATATATATATATATATATATATATATATATATATATATACATATATATATATATATATATATATGTATAGATGTAGACATATATATATCTATAGATGTATACATATGTATATATGTTTAGATTTAAAAAATATATATGTATATATTTATATATATATATATATATATATATATATATATATATATATATATATATCTACATATATAGATATGTTATATCTATTTAGATATTAATATATATGCACACACACACACACACACACACACACACACACACACACACACACACACACACACACACACACACACACACACACACAGCTACATGTTGAAATACATTCCCTGTACTGTTGAATGACTGGGCTGGATGATATGTTTGTGAAAACATCAGGGTTATGTATATCTGACATGGTTTAGTGGTAATCACTTTAGCTATGGTGCCCAGCATCCTGAGTTTGAGCCTTGCAGAGGCTCTGTATTTTGTTGCTGGGCAAGAGCAAGGGCCATTGGATACAGAGTGATTAAGGCACTTTTAAGCAGTTGTAAGCAGGTTTGCGTGGGTTTGCGTGGAGGTATGCATTGCTAACTTCCAGTTACAGTTTCTTATCCTCAGTTAACTTCTCAATTGCTTAACCTGTGTAGGTATTGCTTATCTCCATGCAAACAGGCTTAACCTTGCTTACTAGTGCTTAAATATGCTTACTACTGCTTATTGGTGCTTACACTTGCTTACTATTGCTTACTCCAGCTTACAATTGCACTGATTTAGACAGTAATATCTATTGGTTCTTGGGAAGGTGGGTGATTTGGAAGCTGTATGGAGTTGTCATTCATTACACATTTTACCTTCCATTTGTATCCATGATTCCTGTGCACACATACTGTATGGGGCACATCTGCTTATCTGTGAACTTTGCAACATTATGACACTGACACCTCACATGTGCATTTAATGCAGTACTCCAGTTCACAAATATATGTTATTTAGTAGGTTATGCAGCTACAATATAAGTCATAACGTGATTTGCCAAGGAAAATAAAACGTGCTGCTGTGGGACTCGAACTGGGAATGCCTGCTCGTAAGGCGAATGCTCTGCCCACTACACTATTGTTATACTGCTTCATTTGCATATATCTTCCTTGTTATCCTCTTCAGCCATTTAAGCTGCATTAACTGTAGCTAAGTGATGGGTACTCCCGCGCACCTACGGTTAGCTTTAATTGGATTCATAATAAAAAAAGGTTTGTTTATTTGATTTGCATTTACTATTGCTGTTGTTTAAAGTGGGGAAATGTTGCTAGGGATATACGGACATCTATGAGCAATCTCACTCATTCTTTTGGCCTTTCTGCTGTTCTTCATTACAGGGGCATGTTTATTCTGAAAGCTCTGCTCTCAGACACACCCCCTGCACTCTTACATGCTCCGTGTAAGATTAGGAGCTCAGGCAGTGCACCTTCATTAATATGCATGGCGTGCTGCCGTCCTGCTCCTAAATGGCTGCTTACGTGCAGTACTAAGCCAGTCCTGCATGGAAGATTAGTAAATCTGGAGGATACAGACAACATACAGTTCTAATATAGTATAATAACATAAGCAGTTGCATTCTGCTGATATTCACAAATGACACATAACCATTTACAAAATTCCACTGCTGGGTTGGCAGTATCTCCTTCTGTTACATTTCTATATAAATCATATTAATATTCACAAATGGCATATAATTATTTACAAACTTCCATCTAACTGGGCTGGCAGTATTTCCCTTTTGTCACACTCTCATTCATATTTAATGATTTGTTAGATGAGTTTAGCAGTTATTATTGTTAAGCATTTCTGGCTTGTGCTAGTTAACATCTTTTGATATGGTTTAAGAAATGAAAAGTATACTCTGCATAACTGGGTGATAACAGCTTTCTAAATCTGGGCCATAATCTCACAAAAGCAGTATCAAAGAACATGGCTTACATGTGCACTTAAATTTCCAGAGACCTTATGTTTACTATTACAATATAGCTCATTTAATACAATGTTTGTGAGAATGTGTGTCTATGTCTGTGTCTGTGTGAGACTCACAGTTTCCCATAATCCCAGTATAACATTTCCAAAGTGTTCAATCAAGTGAACACTGATATGCCCTTAGTTTGACACAGAATAATGGCATTCTTCCTGCTATCACCTTCTGAGTATCATTGTAGCAGGAACTTACATGCATTAAGTTTTCACAAAAGGCAACTTCAAGTGTGTCATAGCAATTCTGCCTAATAGTTTCAGTGTTATTGTTCACCTATGTTTGTATTTATTGCCTATCTATAATCCTTTAATACTCATGCTGACCTACCCATCTGAGTGACCACTCTGTCATTTCCTTGACCTGTATTGTAACTTCATGTTGTGTTTTAAACTGAGAACAGCAGAAAAGAATGCATGTAATCTTAATGAAACATCATTTGCATCTTTTCACTTTTTTATGCATTGTGTCTCACTATAAGCCGCGGTGGTACAACGCTAGCATTGTTGCCTCACAGCAAGAGGTTCTCCTGTTCGATTCTCTGGCTGGAGTGTCTTCTGTGTGGAGTCTGCATGTCCTCCCCGCGGTCGAGTGGCCTCTGAAAGACAATTGTGAATGGGTCTGCCTTTGCTGAATGTTGACCATCGGGCTGGCAACTCGGCACCAAAAAAATCAACTGCCAATCATTAGCAGACTGGAGTTCTGCTGTGGTGACCCCTAACTGGGAAAAGCCAAAAAGACAAACAACATGCATTGTGTCTCCCTACTAGGTAATATTTACTATCTGTGAGTTTAAATGTTAGTGCACTAAGCACATTTAAGTACAGGACACATAACTCTTACTAATATTTCTTTACATGGATGAAATCACAGAAAATCAGAAACTGCACAATAAACTGATATAAACTTACCAATCTCTTAAGAGAACCATATGTAAAAGAATATGCTATACTGTTTAACACATACATTAGAAGTAAAATAAGCTATTTATGTCAATTGCAGAGTTCTTGAAGAACCTCTGATTCGAGTTTAATGAAATGTTGATAAAAAGGGATACACAATGGTTAGGTACTCATGGCTACATCCCAAGTTATGGATCATGGTTCAGTAAGAGCTTATATTCCTAAGTCTGGTAGAGAACACATTCAGGCTTTAGCTTATTTAGATGATATCATGCATATTTAAAATATTCAGTAAATTTCAACATTACAAATGAACATATCTAGCTATTATGAAAAAGATAGATGGACAGATAGCAGATATAAATACCTTTATATATAAACTGCATAAATATATTGATAAATCATGTCACAGTTATATAATTTTACTTTAAAATCAATGGCATACATATAAAGAATCAGTTGCTGCCATACGCAGTCACTTGTGCAGTGAAGCACAATGAACGATGGCAAGCTGATTTTGTTATGACGAACATCTTGGTAAAAGGAATTTGCAGGGGTTTCAGTCTCATGTGCAATCAACCAGGAAGAAAAAGTATGAATTTAAATATATCTGCATAAATTCACCAGGCATGTATATGCAGTTTAGCTAATTACTTACAAAATGACAGTGTTTCATTTTTGTTAACTGTAGAGAATGGGGCAGTGATATTATTTTATAAAATAATAGAACACATATACTGTATACCTGGATTTGAATTTATTAGTCTGTACTGGCTTAGCTTTTGGATCCCAAAAAACATCACTTAGGGTGTTGACCTTTCCTGGAAAAAAATGAACACAATTGGTAGCCATATGTCATTTAGAAAGTTGCCTGTCTAGAGAAATCCTGTTTGTGTATCCAGATAAATCTGTATTTTCTTCCTCTAGCACATTTGTTCAAGTCTTGCTACATCTGGTGATAACTTACGTAGGATGTGAAAACCAAATATACATTTTGAAATGACAAGCACAATTCCAGGTGTTCTCAAGTGACTGGTCACTCCATATTAGGGTTTAAATTAGCTCAGTGTTATGTGTGGGCAGTCTGTTATGAAAGTGTCGGTCAACATGCTTAAAAAAATCACTGAAGATATAAGCAGCTGTGTGTTATCACAAATGGAAGACAAAGTAAAATGAAACCATTGTCATAATAACCAGTTCATATACAGCACAACACACAAAAGCACATCCAGGTTCTTGAGACTTTTTCCTAAACATCTAGCTTTTACAAGTTCTTTTCCTCTCACTGACATTGATATTTCTTACCAATATATACTTATAAAATAATTTCATCTCAAGGGGAAAAGTCTATTAAAAAGTTTGATCTTTGACCCTTTTCTAGCCATATAATTCAAAAAGAATTCTTGTCATTACACAAGCAGCTTTTCTACATTTTTCATCTCTAATTCTTGACTGGTCATGAATGCGTATTAACTGTACTACACTAAAGCTATTCCATGGTTACACTTTTTTTTAAATTTTGTCTCATGGGTATGTCGATATTTCTTTTAGAAATAACTTTTATTGCCGAAACAACATTTTGTTTTAGAAAGGCAACTGCTTCTTGCTCTCTCTCCCTCTCTCACTCTCTCTATCTTCCTCTCCCTTTCTCTTTCTCGGTCACTCACTCTCTCTGTCTTTCTCTCTCTTTCTCGCTCTCTCTCTATCTTTTTCTCCCACTCACACTGCTTCTCTCTCTTTTTCTCTCTCCCTCTCTCTATCTTTCTGTCTCTTTCTCGCTCACACACTCTCTCTCTCTATCTCCCTTTTTCTTTCCCTCTCTTGCTCTGTCCCTCTATCTTTCTCTATCTCTCTTTTTCGCTCACTCTATCTCTCTCTCTCACTCACCCCACCCCACTCCCTCTCTCTTTTGCTTTCTTTCTTTATCTGTATGTGGTCCATGGCGTGGCATTAAACAATAGTTAACAAATTATATGTACCAGAGCAGACAGCTCCAAACACTATCAATGTATTAATAAGGCTATTTTAAATATATAAATCCGCAAAGCGAGGTCCTTGTCAGCAGGCAAAACCAAACACAAATACACAGCCCTTTGGCGTTTTTTTTTAAAACAAAACGTTTTCACCACACCACGGTGGCTTCATCAGAGAATAATAAAACAAACAAACACAACAAACACTCACTCCATTAAAAAAAAAAAAAATAGGAAATGACATCATCTTTTTTTCTCAGCAGCAATCAACATTACTTAATACAATAACTAATATATAAACATTATATAAAATGTGTATAAAATAACCTTTATATAAAAAACATAATAAAAATTAGCATAATAATTTATATTTAAATATACCAGGTCAGAGTTTTATTGACTAAAGCTCAGAGTGCTTGACGGATTAATCCATAAGTCTATTAAAGGAGTTAGTATGTTTGCTTAGTCATGCAACTGGACTAAAACCTTTGTTACCACCAACTTTTCTTTTCAAATTACATGTCTGAAAAATCTAATGTCTGTGATGTTCTATATATGTTTATTCGCAGATGCTCAGTCTAACAACTGACAGGAAAAATTAGAGGAAATAGTAAGAAGAGGACAATTGGAACCAATCACTCGGGTGGCATCACCCTTGAAACATGTCTTTCTACCGGTACTATGGTATTTGCTTCCACAGTGCGGAATTTAGACAGGTGGCATTTTCTAGTGATTGTGGAACCATGGCATATAAATTGGTTAGTATAAGTTGGAGTGACAAATTCCCAGCATGAATTACGAGTAGCATCCCCGGCATGTTTTGTTATTCAGGGTTTTAGTTTTAATTTGTATAGTACCTGAACTATACAAATGGGTTTAAAGGTTTCAGAAAATATTCTGTCTTTAATGCTTCATGTTAACTCAGGTGGTTGTTGTTTGATTAGAAAAAGGCTACTGTGTGACTAACCAATGCTAATTTTTGAGATGGAAACTGTACAAAGCACTGTAGAGCTAATCAGACACATACTATCAGTAGATAGTACCGGGGTACCAATCAAAGGAATGCATGCAGAAAGAACGATACAGTGGTAAAGGGTAGACAGGAAAGAGAAGTGGAACTGCAGAAGTGTGTGCAGCCTGTGAAATGGCCAGGACAAGCTAGTGTACCTAGTCAATACACAGTCTCATGTGTAATGTGCCAATGTGCAGTTACAGCAAGCAGCCAGCTGGCACAAGATGCCAACAGAGAAAGACCAATATGAATTTGCACATTGACAACTCTGTCCAGCATATAAATGGGAAAGAAATGGGGTAGGTAGACAAGTAAGAAAGGAGAAAACAGGAAACAGAAGTAAATGCAGAAGGGTAAATATAAAGTATGAAAAGTTGGGAGGAAGGAAGGAAGGGCAAATATTTCAGTAGAAAGAGTCAATTTTGAAAGTTGCATAAAAGAAGGGTAAGATGAAAAAGCAACGAGGGTAGGACAGAGGAAGTAGGAAACGTATCAGAGCAGAAAGAAAAACATAGAAAATGGACACAAACGGACATCGGCAAACTACTCACGAAAGGCAGGGAGAAGAATGGGTGGCTATATACATGCAGAGGGTGGAAAAATAGTGGTAGGGAAGGTGATACAGTAAATAAGGGAAGGAGAATGGTATATAAGAGAGAGAAAGAACACACCAAGATAGTGATAGAGAGGATTCCAGGAATGGCTGTCTGCCATGTTGACCCACAGGGTATCAAAACCAGGTATTGCTTACCTGGATGGCCAGTATCATCGTCTGGTTTCCCCAGAAGTGGTCTGATGGATGGAGCTTATAAGTTAGATGACTCAAACAGCCATGACAGAAGGTGTTCAGCTGCCAATGCAACTTTATTGTGATTAGACTTTGCATCTCATGGTGGAAGACTCCCTTTCCACCATTAAAATTGGAACCTTCAACCCCCTCTTGAGAGGTAGAAAAAAGAGAGTTCCAGTGACTCCTGCAGGTCACCTCTAGTAGAAATAACCTTTAGACCTCTGCTGAGGAATGGATCTGGTTACCACTGGTGGCCCAGCATCAGATGCAGCACCTGGTGGACACTGTGGTTGTCTCAGCTATATTTATTCCTCCTCTGCAGCCTGATCTGCTGGAGAATGACCCCTTAGCTGATGTGAACTGGACTGACATAGAACCCATAACCACACTAAAGCTAGATATGCATTCTCATTTTCTATGGCAGCCAACCTTGTTCTAGTGTCATTCCTCTGGTGATGAAAAAAAAAAGTACATACTGTTAAATATACACAGTAGAATACAGAGGTAGCCATAAAAAAAATGCTTATAGCACACTTCTAGTGCCCTGACAGGAAACTCTGCCTTCCAAAGCTGAAGCAGGTCAGTATGGCATTACTTCAGGACACTGTAGTGAAGCCAGCACTGCTCACCAAAATGGGTAATGAATGGCATCAGTCAGCATCCATGCTAGCTCATGTCCATACCTCTCAACCTCTTAACACAATAAATAAATAAAGCTGAAAATTATGAGGGGGGCCAAGGACCCAAAAATAGGAACAGATTTTAAATATTGCTCTTATGATCTTAGAATGTTGCTAGAATAACAAGGTTTGTGTCAGTATAAACTTTCTGAAAGATAAGAAGTGTGAAACTAAATGTATATCATTATTTACTGACTTCCGCCCTCAGTGATTTGCCAGAAAACCACAACTTTTATGAGGAACATACCACAAATATAAGGCAAAATCTGGACATTCTATGAAAATCTGGACAGATGAAAGGTATACTCATGCCACCTATCTGCAGCTTGTCTTCAATGTATTGTTCTCAGGACCTCAGGGAGATGGGCTGTAGCATAAAAGATGCATCTGGTACTATTTTTCTCCTCTGCTGTGCTGGGGAAGAGCATGGAAGTTCAGGCCTGTAGAAGCCATGGTTAACATATGTAAAAGGGTAGGATCACTTGTGGGCACACTTTTGGGGAAAACACACACACACACACACACACACACACACACACACACACACACACACACACACACACACACACACACACACACACACACACACACACACACACACACACACTCACACACACATACATGGCCATAGGCACATGGACACATACAGACACAGACACACTGACACCCACACACAAACACACACAAACACACACACACACACAAACACACACACACACACACACACACACACACACACACACAGTCTCGTAGTTCTACACCTCTCATGTCATGGACACTGCAGGTCATCACAGTGGACAGCACTGGTCATGTCATGACAACTCAGGCTCACCACTGGATGATGTGATTCCAGGCTCCCCAAAACTTGCATAACATACAGCTACCATTTTCACCTCCCATTACCTATCCCACATTAGCGTGCTGAAGTCACATGAAACTGTGCCCCCAACCACCTGTCTGAATGATGATGACTGTACCCTACTCAACCAAAGTGGTTATGTCTGCTGCACAGTGTGACCAATCCAAACACTGCCAGGCATCTCTGGGTGTAATAACACATGCACTGTTTTATTCTGTAATGTCTGTGTCATGGCCTAGAGCTATAGAGCAGATGCCACCTCTGTATTTATATTGCACTCACCTCTGCATCATTCATGGCTCTGCTTCTGTGTATTGCTTTGCTAACTCATCCTTCTGCTATTCTACTGTTGCTATAACTGTTTTAGAAGGCCCTGCCATGATCTACATCAGCTGCAGCAGCTGTTTGTGAAATGCCATACTGCGTAGCAGGGCACCAGAAAAGACTTTGCTGCATATTGCTGGACTGTACTGCAATGCTCCCCTTGAGATGTCTAGACACTCAACGCATCCCTTAAGTAATCCATGTACATGCTTGACTCTATTTCATACTTCTACACATGTTGTGCAAGTACATGCTTGACTGTATTTCATATTTCTACACATGTTGTGCTATATGTCACTTCCTGCATGGTGTGGGAGTTGTGCATCAGTATCATAGACCAGGACTCTAGGGTATATCTGAAATATACTGCAGCAGGTAAAATACAACATATTATATGTGGCCTGCCTCCTATCTGTACAGTATCTGTGTGTACAGAACTGTGTATGCAATTACAAACCAGGTAACTCTGAGAAATATCCCCTAGCAGAAACTATGGTAGAAGTTGGAAATGTGCCAAATACAGTATGAATCGGTTTACTATGAAAATGTCTAATGCTAAATGGTCGAATATGAATTGGTTGAAATCACTATCTGCAGGAATTAAAAAGTTGAAACTGTTTTAGTCGAAACTCATAATGTTGATTTCTCCACTGTAGTGCGATGTCGGAGTTGGTATATATAAGTGGGGGGGGGTGCAGGGGGCGTAGCCCCCCTGCAAAATAGCAGAGATGGGCTAATTGTTTTGTCAATTAAATGATTTTCGACATTTTTCACTTTCAATGTTGTTATTTTTCGACATTATATTTCTACCAAATGACCATTAGACCTTATTGCATTTGACATTTCCATAGTAAACCGTATGAATCATATGAACTTCTCAGGATGTCCCAGGCTTTTCAGATCACCTGGCAGATCATAAAGGTGTATCCCTTCCTATTGATAATTGCAGGTGTCTGGAGCAGGTGGGGCCTTGACTGCAGCATGTGTTCAATGTATTGTTCTCACGACTTCAGGATGATGGGCTGTAGCATAAAAGATGCATCTGGTACTATTTCTCTCCACTGCTGTGATGTTCCTCCATATCCTGCAGCATTATATTCTGGAACTGATTTAGGACCGGCAAGGCTGACATCTGCAATATCCCAAACATGTCACCATAAGTTACTGGAAAGTTCCTGAAACTTAGATAGCTAAGAAGACTACACATACTTTTGCATCCACAAGAAAAGGCATACCATGCCTCCTCCTTGATCCCACGTGTGGCAACACTGTTTGACTAGGTCCCTTACAGCACCCCTGTCCACATAGAAATGGTCTGTAGTTCCTATTTATTTGTGAACTGGTGCTATATCAATTGCTATCGGTTCTACCTCCAGTAGCACAGAGGGCATCCATGTACAATGCCGTGGCTGCTGAATTGAGTAGCAGCCCTAACATACACCACTGCACTTCTGCTTCTGCTGTTCTTAGCATCACTCCCATTGCAAGTCATGAATCACTACCTTCAAAATGGGTATGCAGCTGTTGTTCAACACTGCAATTTTTTATACGTTTTTGAATTGCTCAGTCATCTTGTGTTCCTTCATTTGCATTATCTGTGCTCCTCGTTTGCCTGGAGTTCTAAATTTCCATGACAGTATAGACTCAGTGTCATATTCTGCATACTATGTTATTCTAGTCATTGAATAGTTGCACTGTGTCTTTGAATCACTCACTCCCATTGATAATTTGTGCAGCATGTACTTGGAATTCAAAGGGCACATAGAGCACTGAAGAAACTTGCTTCTAACTCAAAAAATACTCCACCTAGACCCATAGTTATAACATTTCTTTCATTTCTGGACAAGGAACTAATATTAAAATCTGCTTGAAGAAAATCACCCTTAAAATACAATCAAAGCCTGATAAGGTTTGACAATGATTATTCTTCCAGAATACTAGAACAAATGAAAAGTCTGGCCAATAATAAAACTGTTGAAACAAAACAACATTAAAGCACATCTGGCCTTTCCAGTCAAGATAAAAATACTTTTTACCAATGAGATGAGAACCTTTAATGACTTAGAAGAAGCTATTCATCAAAAACAACAAAATAGTGCCCATCCCAGAAGAAATGGAATGGGTGGCCCCTACTCTTAAAAGAATAAATGAAACAAATCCTTGGGCTGATGCTAGAAAGAAAAAACAAAAAAATGATTCCAAGATATCTGTCCCAAAAAAAAAACCTCTTACAACTACATCTCTCAAAGTATCTGTGACACCCGCGCCTTGGCCCAGCAATCAAGGAGCCTCAGTCCTCACCACTAACACCAGAGAGGGCGTCTCATATATGAGGAAAGGATAACAAATACACACAGTAAAGTGCAATTTCCCTTAAGAGCACAAAGAGATCACAGTCAGTCTGGGGCTGGTTGCTCCCTTGCTCTCCAGGTCCCCAATAAGACTCCCCACTGGCAAAACTATAGGGTCCAGATCTCAGCCTAGATGGCAAGCTTACCTCCAGTACCCTCTGTTCAACCAGTGCTTCGTGCCCTTGCCCAAGTTGCTGACACACACACACACACACACACACACACACACACACACACACACACACACACACACACACACACACACACACACACACACACACACACACACTTTGAGATAAGTATTTATACAACTTCACAGACACTCCTGGGAAAGGCTGACACAGATTTTCCAGCTGTGCCCCTATACCCAGACTATACAGTAGTAATTCCTGCCATCACCAGCTAATAACTATCAGCTATGCAAAAGCCCTTAGAAGGGTGTCCAATTATTACTGTGCAATATTATCCAATAGTAGTGTAACGTAAGCAATCAAGGCATATTGGAAGGGCTTAATACAGGATCACTTATAAGCATGCAATGTACTCTAGATCTTAACTTATCTCTACATAAACCAGCCACAGTTGAAAAAGGTTTAAAATATTTAATAATAAATACTAAAAACACAATACAATACTACTACACCACAGTGCTATTCAAGAGTTCAGAGATCACACAAAAACTTAAAATAATTCAGTAGTACATTTCTGACAACAGAAAAACGTAGCCTAATCTTTTCTAATTCCTAGCTATTGCTACAATAAAACATAATTCTAAAGTAACTTACACATATAGAGCGTAGGCAGTGCTGATGAGTTGAATGTCCAAGATCAAAAATGCTTACAGTCTCTTGCTGAGCAATAGTTTTTAAAATCACTAACAAACATTTCTGCTGGGCCCTCCCAGATTACATCATGTTTGACACTTAGGTTTTCCCAGTATACACAATTACATAATTTTGACACTTAGCCTAGGGTTCCCAGGCCAACAGGCTATATTATTTAGCAAGCTAAGACCTGCTCAGGAAGCTGCAACAATAAAAGACATCTCACATATACACTCTTGTACGTATTCCTTAAGTTAAAACAATAGAAAGAATGTGCTAGCCCAGACCAAATGGCTCCAAGCTCTGGAGATCAAAAAAACATACAAGACATAATTTTAATTTCAAAGAACAGAGTTATGTACCAAATTCTATTTGACTAGGCTGGCAGCCTTCACCCTTCTCTACCAGTCTTCAACCCCCCCCCCAGAGAACTCAAGCTAGTTTTTTCAAGTGACCCTTGAGAAACATAATTTGAGAGGGTTAGGTCTATCTGAGTGTACCTCACCCCACTCCCTGTCTTGAGAGCCCATCTGCATTGGCATTGCTAACCCACTGCAGTGCTGCACTGACATATCATATGCTTGAAATGCCAGGCTCCATCTTAGCAACTTGGCATTTTGCTGTCTGGCTCTCTTTAGCCATATTAGGGGGTTGTGATCTGTCATTACAGTGAATTTTCTTCAATACAGATATGGCTGGAGTTTTTGCAGTGCCCACACTATGGCTAGACATTCCTTTTTTACAGCTGCATAGCATTTCTCCTTGGGTTGGAGCCTATGACTGAGATAAACCACTGGGTGCTCTTCCCCCTCTGAAGAAATCTGGCTAAGTACAGAACACCCCCCTCCCCCATGGTTCGAAGCATCCACTTGCACAACAAATTCTTTGCTGTAATCTGGACTGGCTAACACATGGGGTCCTCCCAAAACTTCTTTAAGCTTCTGGAATGCCTGCTCACATGCTGGGTTCCACACTACCTTATTTGGCCTGTTCTTCCTTGTCAGGTCTGTGAGGGGAGCAGCTATTGTACTATAACTGGGGACAAACTTTCTGTAGTACTCTGCTGTCCCTAAAAATGCCCTCACCTGCTTTTTAGTAACAGGTGTAGGCCATGCCTGAATGGCTTCCACTTTGGCAGGTTCTGGCCTTATCTTACCACTCCCCACTCTATGCCCTAGGTAGGAGACCTCTGCCATACCCACCTGACATTTGCTCAGCTTAATGGTCAACCCTGCCCTCTGTAGTCTGCCCAGCACCTCCCTGACATGCTGAAGGTGCTCTGGCCAGGAATGGCTGTAGATGGCAACATCATCTAGGTAAGCAAGGGCAAACCCTGCTGCTCCTGCTAGGATATTATCTACCAGCCTCTGGAAAGTTGCTGGGGCATTCTTCATCCCAAAGGGCATCTTTGTGAACTCGTACAAGCCAAAAGAAGTCACAAAGGCTGACTTCTCTCTAGCACTGGGAGTCAAGGGCACCTGCCAGTAACCCTTGGTAAGATCAATGTTTGTAAGATACTTATCCCCACCCAGCTGCTCTAGGGCCTCATATGTCATAGGTATGGGGTAAGCATCTGACTCTGTGTGACTATTTAATTTCCTGTAATAAGCACAGAACCTGGTGCTGCCATCCTTGTTTGGCACCAGCACCACTGGGGAGGCCCAGGGACTGTTGGACTCTTGAATCACTCCTAGTTCCATCTCCTGTACCTCCTCCCTCAGAGTCTGTCTGACTCTCTCAGGCACCCTATAAGGGGCCTGCCTAATAGGCCTTTAGGGTCCTGTATCCATCTGGTGCTGCATCAGGTGGGTGCACCCTGGTTTCCCAGTGAACATGTCCCCAAATTCTTGCAACACTGCTTGGATTTCTCGAACCTGGGTAGGAGATAGCTGCTGGGACATTGCTACCCCTTCCACTGAGGTGTCAGTCTGAGCCTCACTGAGGAGATCAGTCACCAGATCTCCCTCAGACTTCTCCTGCAATCCACTGCAAATGCTCAGCACAAGGGCATCCCTATCATGGTAAGGTTTCATCATGTTAACATGGTGCAGTTTGTGCCCCGGCCTTCTGCCTAGCAGTTCCACCATGTAGTTAACATCACTTACCTTTCTTACCACCTGGTAGGATCCTTCCCAAGCTGCTTGCAACTTGTTGTGTCTGACAGGAATGAGAACCATTACCTGCTGCCCCACAGCATATTCTCTAGCTTGAGCATTCCTGTTATACCACACCTTTTTCTGTTGTTGGTCTTCTGCCAGGTTCTCCTGAGCCAAACCCATGAGTTCCCTGAGCCTTGTCCTGAGGTTTAGGACATATGCCACAATAGACTCCTTGTGAGACTCACACTCACCTTCCCACTCATCTTGAGTTAAATCTAGAGGTCCCCTCACCCTATGCCCATACAGCAACTCAAAGGGTGAAAACCCTGTGGATTCCTAGGGAACCTCTTTGTAAGTAAACAACAGATGGGGCAAGTATTTGTCCCACTCCCTCTTAAACTGGTCTGCAAATGCCCATAACATGGACTTGATTGTAGCGTTTAACCTCTCAACAAGACCATTAGTCTGGGGATGGTAGGGGGTGGTCTTCATGTGCTTCACCCCACAGGACTTCCACAGATAAGCCAGCAGGTCTGACATGAAATTGGCACCTCAGTCTTTTGGGAAACCCACCCTGCTGAAAATCTCTAACAAAGCATTTGCCACATTCTCTGCCTCAATGGAGGACAAAGCTACTGCCTCAGGGTATTGTGTAGAATAATCCACTACCACTAGGACATACTTTTTCCCTGTGGAACTTGGGGTACTCAGAGGACCCACAATATCCATAGCCACCCTCTGAAATGGCTCCTTAATCACAGGCAAAGGCATCAAAGGAGCTCTCACCTTGTCTCCTGCCTTGCCTGCCTTTTGGCACTGCTCACAGGTCCTGCAGTACCCTGTTATATCTCTGGAAATTCCAGGACAATGGAAGTTCTGCATCATATGCCTCTTTGTATGTTTTATGCCCATATGATCTGCAAAGGGAATATCATGGGCTATGGCTAGAAGCTCCAGATGGTAGGCTCTAGGCACTACCAACTGCTGTACTCTCTCACCTTCTAGCCCTCCCTCAGGGGTCCACTCTCTGTATAGTAACACTTTGTCCCAGTATACAAATTCATCCTTTCCTTGAGAATCAAGTGCCTCCCTAGCTACCTGCTTCAGGCCTTGCAATGTAGGGTCTGAGAGCTGAGCCTGTCTCAACTCTCTCCTTGTAATCCTTCTGAGCTCCCCTTCCACAGGAAGTCTGGCATCCTCTGACAGTGGTGCCTCACTGTCAGCCTGGGTACTACTACTCACCTCTACCTTTGCAGTTACCCTGTCCAAGGGAACATCAGTACCCACAAGCAGCTCTGGCTCACCTTCAGTCTCCCTGCTACAGTGTAGCTCACTCCCTGAAGTAACCACCTCACCAGTCCTGGCTGCAAGTAAGCAGTCTGCCTGGGTCTCCCCAGGCTACCAAACCCACATGCTTGTTTCCTAGCCTGACTGCATATAACTGCATAAACACATGGTACTGCCTCATCCAAATCCTTCCCTCTCAGGACATCTGCAGGATGGTAGTTTAGTATCCCAGTTGTGTCAAGACAACCTACTATTGACATTTTGCCTTTCCCACTTACTGGCTCCCTCACCTTTGGTTCCCCACCTTGCCTCCATGGACACTTGTATGCCACATGGCCCCACTGGTTACATTCAAAACATTTAACCCTAGCTCCTGGATATGTACCTGGACTAGTGGCTTCTCCTGCTACTGGCAGATTCTGTTTGGGCAGTCTGTGCTGCCCACCATAGGTTCCTTTAGACCCATGAGCAGTATGGGGGGGTCCCCTTCCTGTGCAGTGCTGCCTGCTTGCCAGGTATAGGTCTCCCTTCCTCCCCAATTCATCTGAAGTAGCACATTGTCTATCAGCTAACCAGATCCTCATATCCTCAGGCAAAGTGCTAAGGGCTTGTTCCCTCACCAGAAGTTCTGCCAGCCCTTCAAAAGTGGTGACCTGACATCCACTCGGCCAGCTATGAAATAAGTGTGCAGTTCAGCAACATATTCACACACACTTTCATCTGCCTTGTGTCTATGCTCATGAAACGTTTTCCTATACATTTCAGGTGTTAGCTTAAAACTTTCTAAAATACATTTTTTTACATCAGTATAATCAAAACAGATAGTGTCAGGCATTTTTTACAAAAACGTTACAGCTTTCCCATGGAGTAAGGGGGTCAGGAACTGTACCCAGAGCCTTTTGTCAACACCACACTGTTTGCATACCCTCTCAAACATATGAATGAAACTATAAAAAATATCCCCCTCTTTAAATTGCAGAAGAAATTTACTGACCTGTTGTGCTTCTGGGGTCCAGTTACTCCCTTCCCCATTACCTCCATGACTCTGGCAAAGAGTCAGTATTTCCCTCTCATGCCTCCTCTGATACCCCTTTTCTTCGGCTTCTATCTCCAAATGCCTGGCCTCCAACTCAAGTCTCTTTAGCTCCAGCTGGATGTTTAAGTCCACTGCAGAAAGGTTGAGCTGTTCATTCTCCAAGGATAGTGTATCTTCACTGCAAGTCTGATTGTCCTCCTGGATGCTGTTTTCTGATGCAGCTGTAACCAAGGCTGCAATCAGATCTGCCTTAGTCAGGTTTCCATGCACCAGTTCCCTAGCCTGGCACATCTCCACCAGCTGGCTCCTTGTCAGCTTTTCATACTCCTCTGCTGACATGCTGCCTGCTCGCTCTGATTAACTGAGCTAACAAAAGAAATAAAACAATTGTGATCTGAACTCTGAGTATTCACTGTGTGGCTGTTTTAGAGTACAAAACACCTTCAAAGATCACTGCACATAAGCTACAGGATTTACTCTACCCACACCACTACAAGCCAATTAGTATTTGCCAACTAATTAATATGTGATGTGGATATTCCACTAATGCCCACCAATTAGTATGTGGATCCCACCACTGCAAAGCAATTAATATGTGGGGTGGATATCCCAACCACTGTCACCAATTAATATGTGATGCCCATGCCCTGGCCCAGCAATCAAGGAGCCTCAATCCTCACCACTAACACCAGAGAGGGTGTGTCATATATGAGGAAAGGATAACAATAAATAAGACTCCCCAATGGCACAGCTATAGTGTCCAGATCTCAGCCTAGCTGGCAAGTTAACTTCCAGTACCCTTTCTGTCCAACCAGTGCTTTGTGTCCCTGCCCAAGTAGCTGACACATGCACACACTTTGAGATAAGTATTTATATAACTTCACAGACACTCATGCCCCTATACCCAGACTATACAGTAGTAATTCCTGCTACCACCAGATGTGAAATGCTTGACTTAGTTTTCTTTACAGTAGAGGGTAAAGTTGCCACATTGTTGAAACAGCATTTCTTTACATTTAAGACAACAAGCCTGTAGTTTATATCCATATTTACAAATGACAGAGTTATGTACCAAATTATATTTGACTAGGCTGGCAGCCTTCACCCTTCTCTACCAGTCTTCACAGTATCAATTGATATGGTACATCACTTGTCATTTGTTTTTATTTAAAAAAAGGAAGGTTTCTTAAACAACTGAAAACAGTAATGATTTATTCAGAATGTTCAAAGAGTCGAATAATTCTTCACAAACAAAGGTAGGTCAAGATGGGTTACTATTTACATTATATATAAGCCGAACAAAGCAACATATAATACAAACATAGAAGTTTCTGTTCCCCTACTTGAACTCAGTGAATACTTATCTTGTTCATTTTTCGTTGATTTTACTTATAATAATTTAAGTAATTAATTAACTGATTCAGCAAGGTACCATTCATCAGAGTTCAGGCTCAAATGTAACAAATTAACATCATATATAATAGCAGTAACAGTAGAGTGTTTTGAAAAAAATGATGTCATGGAGACTAATGCCTTCTTCAGTTAAAGTATGATCTGAAACGTCATGTATATCCTGGTTAAATAATTGTAGAAAACTCTTAGTACACATGTCATCAATATTCTGTATAAATATAGTTCATATCAATTATGGCAAGTATCACAGCTATGCATGCTGTTTGATCAACTCCAATATGGTGTGCGTGGATGCAGCTGTGTCTGGCAGCTAGTACAAATGTCATTATTATTCTGTCTAAACATAGTTAATATCAATTATGGCAGGTATCATAGCTTCAAGTGCTGTTTGATTAAGCCTCACATGGTGTGTGTGGATGCAGCTTTGTCTGGCAGCTTTTGCATGTTGCCATTTTTGTCTCCGGGAAGCTGTGGGTTGCGGCTTGTGATCAAGGTTTGCCCATGCTTGTGTATTAGGAAAAGACATGGTGTTTTAGCCTGGATCCAGGTGAAGGGGGTGGATAAAACTGTGATTTGGGATATTTTGGCAGAGAATAGTTTGTTTATACATCTGCTGAGAGAGGTGGGAAGGCTAGAAAAATGTGTTATCTCTTGTTGTGGCAGCTTGTTGGGAGGTTTTTTTTTTTTTTGTCTGTTTGCTCTCCATTCTTTTCCTGGCTGCTGTCTTGCTGAAAGGGAAGGAATTTAGGCTTGAAGTTGCAGTGAAGTGAAGCTTTGCTTCAGGTGCATTGCAAGCCTCTGGTATGCAGTGCACAGACACAATAACAGAAACAGATGCTCCCAGTTCCTTTGGTAATGAAGACAGAGTGATGATAATGCTTAATGGCTCTGAGGAGCCTCCAAGATGATTCTTGGCAATTAAGTTTTTGGTTTAAAAAAATATAATAAAAGGCTGTTTTAAACCACTTGTACACATATTGATGGTCTCCCAACACTTTGTTTAGCTCATTAAGTTGATTCGTGATAAAAAAATAAATAAATAATAAGCGCAATTTTATATTTAAAATGTATTTGGTCAAAACACATTAAGGACTTACATAAGAGTGGAAGTCTGAGTTATTGCAAAAGACTAAGAGCACTTGATCTTGTGCAGTACCCTTTGCAGTGGTCTGGGAGGTGAGTTTGCTCAGATGTGTTGGGCATATGGGGTAGCTGATTCTAGGGGTGTTTGTGGTTGTCGGGAAGTGCTAGGGAGTCATCAGATTTCCTTCTGTGGGAATGGAAGGTGTGTTGAGTGGTTCACTGGCAGAGTGGCCACTGCATGGAACAGGCTGGTAAAATGGAACAGGGCAAATATTGGTTTAGATATTTTAAGAACAGCCTGGAAACGCACCACATGAACTAGTGAATAGTATTCTGGCAAAACTGGATGGGCATTGTTGCCTATGCTTGAAGTACTGATATGTGTGTATGTAAGGATGGAAATATACATATAAAAAATAAGAAACTAGAAGGGTCTCCTAATTTAAAGTCTATGGACTGTATAAACATGCTTGGAAGGAGCTAATAATAAGAATAAGCATTACAGATTGTGGTCTCTCAAATAACTAAGCAACAGGATTTAATGACATAAGCGTGTGTATAATAACACTACTCTCTTAACTTGTCATAAATGACATACACTACATTGAACATCAAGGGGAAGCATGATGATTTTCTTATATAAGTAAATATGCATAGCAAGTCATGTAATTCGTTTAACTTGAATTGTAGTTTTTGTAACCCATCTTGACCATATATAATACTTAAGTGGTTATCAAGGTAACTAATGGTTTATACATGACATCAAATTGACAAAGTTGTTCAAGAGAAACAATAGAAGCCTGAACTTGAAATGTCACAGAATGTAACAATCATATTCTGAACAAATAGTATTAAATTGGCAATAGACACTCAGTTTAATAACATGTGCTTGTGTATAATAACACTACGGTTTTAACTTGTCATAAATGACATACACTATATTGAACATCTAGCTGAAGCATGATGATTTTCTCATATAAGTAAATGTGCATAACAAGTCATATAATTGTTTTAACTTGAATTGTGGTTTTGTAACCCATCTTGACCTATTAGCATTGCAAGCCTCCTCAAACTAAGAAGGGCAAAACTATGATAGATTTAAGTTATATGCTAGGTGCATTTCAGGATTAAAAATTTCTTTATATCATAAGAATTTTTATATCAGAAAAATTAATTGATCAAGAGTACACTTTCACATTAATTTTGCAAGAGTTTATAACATTCTTTCATCGAATAGTAATTAAAAACGAAACAACAATTTTAACGAAACAATATTTTTAAATGAAATGATAATTATTGACACAATGTTACAAGTAGCAAAAAATACCCACAGTTTATATTTAAAATATTAACGTTCAGTTTAAACACAAGCACATTTTTAAAATGTTTAATGCACATTTAATACATATACTCAAACACATATTTATATTATATTTATATTTATGTATTTATATATTTATATTATTATGTATTTATTTAGTTACATACATTTATATATATTTATATATTTATACATTATTTATTTATTAGATACCTATTTTGATGTTAACCAATAATAATGTATTTAATGTAGTTGGAAATTGATTAACACAATAAGATTGTCACATAACAAAATCTATGTGCATGTTTACTGATACACAAATTATATTGTATTAAATGAATACTTTTTAAAAACTTTTAGTACAAGTTTTAACAAATTTTAAGCAAAGGTTGCTTACTGTTAAAACAATATTATAACACTGAAGCTTTATGTGATTTTAATAATATTAAACCTGACACATGTCTTCCCTTTAAGTTGAATAACAAAAGTTACGATAGAATAAGAATCGCTATCTCAAAATTTATTTTATGAAGTTTGAGCAAAGATAATGTGAACGAAACAATATGTTATTTAGATTTAACTAACATCTAAAAACACACTACATTCTGTTAATGGTTCCAGCATGTAAGAACAAATAGTACGTGATCACTTATTCTCAAGACAGTATCACCTCCAACAACTGAAGAGAATGAATTATCCAACATACTATTTGACTTTTAATAATGCATAGGTAATAAAATAAGAAGAGAGCAAAATAAGGACTAGAAGTCAGTTAAATTTATTTAAGATCTAATATTCGGTTCCACGGCTAAATTTACCCGCGGCAGACAACAGGAGAGCGGAGGGGTTCTTCTAAAACATTACCTTTTATTTTTATTTTAATACAATCATTGGTTTAAGAACATTATTAGTATTGAGAGTAATAATTTGTTAGTTTTAGCGCAATGTTCCACAAAACATCACTGATTAATAAGTACAATTAACAGTGTGCAGAATGTACCACAGTAGGAATACTTTTAAAATAATGTTTGACGAAAATTTATGTTAACTGAATACGCTCAGCAGTTGACTTTTCTAAAGCATTAAGGAAATTTCACCCAATAATTGACTTAATTGGATTGTTAAAACTTTTTTAATTGAGTAATTGAATTAGTAGTATTGTATTTAAGCAAGCAAAGAAATGGTAATAATTTATCTTGAAAAAGCCCGTCATAGGAACGGGTGAAAGCGCTTGATTTATTCCTTGTTTTTATGTTGGATTCTACTACTAGTGAGTGTTTCACTTTCCGTGTACTTTTATTGTTGCTTCGCATTAAAGGATTTTCATTAACGGAGAAGTATTTTATGACTACAAGACCTTTAAGACTTGTAAGAAGAAGTTCATTGGGCTTTTGTGCTTCTGCAAACTTTTTTCTAGCTTCTTTTTGGGACTTAGTTCGTGTTTTGTGTTTGATGTGCTTGTGTATAATAACACTACGGTTTTAACTTGTCATAAATGACATACACTATATTGAACATCTAGGGGAAGCATGATGATTTTCTCATATAAGTAAATGTGCATAACAAGTCATATAATTGTTTTAACTTGAATTGTGGTTTTGTAACCCATCTTGACCATACATAATACTTAGGCTGTTACCAAGGTAACTAATGTTTTATACATGACATCAAACTGACAAAGTTGTTCAAGGGAAACAATAGAAGCCTGAACTAGGAATGCCATAGAATGTAACAATCACATTCTGAACAAATAGTATTAAATTGACAATAATCACTCAGTTTAACCTTTGCTGTTATACAAAATAGAATGTTGCCATTTAAATCTAAAAACTTTCAGTATATGTCATAAAATGGCAATTTATGAATATGGAAAGGGAACTTGTAATCATTAATCACAATAAGTGAATTTGTTGTCTTTAACCTATAATTTCACTCATTTTATAATAAGAAATGATAGATATGAAAATCCTTATGTGTAGGAAATGGGGGGACGAGGGATGCACTGATAATTAAAATGCACTAACTTTCATCAATGTTCATATAAAACAAACTTGATGCTTTTTAGCAACAAACAAAATGATTACTTAAATGCTGGCAAACAATGAAATATAACTTCCAATATATCCAGTAAAATACATTGTGTTATAAACATTAGGTATAAATATTACCATCTATTTATATTAAGTAATAAGTTTTGAAAGACTTCATCAATAAGGGTCAATATGTTAAATAACTGTGTGCTATAATCTTTTACTGAGGTTTATATATGATACATCCTACTTTACTATGATTGAATTGCTTGTCATCCATCTTTCATGTAAATATTAATTGCTTATACAATAAGTAGACATTTATATTGTATTAGTATTCTGTCTAATCTACAATAGTACTATATATGATCAAAATAATATAAATAGTGCTTATTCCTATTACAAATATTCTCCATATGGTAATTCAATTTATGGAGCTCAGATGTTCCGGATTGCCAAGGTATGAGTGATAATCTGATGAACTTAGGTTTATCCATCAGATTAGGAATGATTTTCATTCCATGGCTATTGCGGATCTTAGTTTTGTTAACATTTACTAATTTAAATTTGTTATTTCACAAAAACATTTTAGTATGCCTGACCAAAACATTACTTTATTGGTAAACACTCAAAGTATAAAACTGATAATTTCCTTTAAAAGCTCAAACATAAACATTTTGTCAGTAAAAGCTGAAAAAATCAAAATCATTTGGAGATGAAAAAGAAAGTAGAAGTATTAAACAATAAATACCAGTAAACAATAAATAAATATCAGAGGAAAAGTTTAATAGTTACAATAAAACAAAAAATGCATAGTCTAAATAACCCAAGATGGATTTAACTTTATTATCTTTAAATATCAATGGCTTAAACAATCCTAGCAAGAGATCAAATCTGCTGAAATATTTAAAACTGAACAAAGCACACATTATCTTCCTTCAAGAAACTCATTTCAAAACAAATGACAATTACCAATGGAATCCTAAGGAATGTATGATAGTGGCGCTATCCACTTATAAGACAAAGACAAAAGGGGTAACAATTTTATAGAAAACAAATTTGACTAACCTAGAAATCATTTATAAGTATGAAGATAAATAAGGCCTTATGGCATTAGCAATAGTTAAATATAATAAAAGATGGACCCTAGCCAATCTATACTGGTTCCCAGGCATTGGAACAGGAACTGTTAAAAAACACTTGGATTTCATTTCCAATAATTATAAAGGCAACTTAATATTAGGAGGAGATTTTAACTGTATATTTGATATTTCCGAAACTACAAATAAAAGACAGCTGTGTACATCTGCTGTATCTAATGCTTTAAGCAAGAGGGTAGAATAATTTCATTTTGTAAACTTTCAAATTTAAAGAAGATAAATCTTTGTTGTTTTCCCATCAAGATCACAGATTTGTTACCCAAACTAGAACAGATAAAATATTTGCTGCCCATGACTTACACTCTAAAATAATTAATTTCTCAATCACCCCCTGCCCCTTTTCAAGCCACAATTGATTGATACTAAAACTTCAAACTGGTACAAACCATTAATTGTTAACTGCAGAATTCCAGCATATATAACTAAAATTAATTAAAACCCTGGTTATTATCTGAATTACAGTTCTTCTTAGATATTAATTACACCACAGAGATAAATAAAATAATGATATGGGACTCATTAAAAGCTTACATATATGGTAAAACTCTAACTTGGTATAAAAAAAATCAGAGAATGAGATTCTGAATTATTAAATCTACAATCCAAACTTTTGTCAGGAAAAGCTGAAAACAATCAAAATCATTTGGAGATGAAAAAGAAAGTAGAAGTATTAAATAATAAATACAACAAAATTCGAACACATAAAACTATTTTAGCTTTAGAAAAGCTAAAAATTAATACCTTGGCCACTTCTCCCAAATATCTACATAATTTATTCACAAGAATCAAAATACAGTCAAAAGCTAATAACATTAAAACCATTTTCCATGAAAAGAAAGGAAAAAATGTTTCAGATATAGGTGACATTTTGATGCCTATAGAAATCACTATATGGAACATTTCCAAAAAGAAAGTATACATATCCATCAATTAAATCTAGATGAAAAAATTTTAATATAAAAAAATACCAGAAAAATTAAAACTAGATCTGCAAGCATCCATATCCTACAAAGAAATTACAGATACAATAAAAGAGGGTAAAATAATAAAGCTCCAGGTATAGATGGCATAATTATGGAAATATATAAACTTTTTCCTTCAAAGATTCTATCCCTCTTCCATAAAACTCTATTAGAAATTCAGTCACAAGCTTTAATACCACCCGCTTGGAGATATTCCTTAATCATACCAATCCTAAAGGAAAACAAATTCCCAAACCTCTGAACCTCATATAGACCTATATCATTATTAAATAATGACTATAAGATATTTATGACAATATTAACTAACAGAATGAAAATACCACTATCCAAAACAATAAATAATGATCAAACTGGATTTATATATCATAGACACACACAACAATATTAAAAGGATAATTTCTCTTATAGATTGTGTTAATAAAGAAAATAAACACTCATAATTGGCTTAGATATAGAGAAAGCTTTTGATTCCATAAATTGGGACTATTTATTAAAATCCTAATGCTATTTGAATTTCCTGCATCCTTTGTTCATCTCCTAAAGAATATATTTACAAATAATTTAGCGTATGTCAAGTTAGGTCCTTTTACCTCTGAATCTATACATATAACAAAAGGCACTAAACAAAGATGTCTCATATCACCAATTCTATTTGCTCTGGCTATTGAAATATTGGCAGATACAATTTGTAACAATATAAAAATCAAAGGAGTAGATGTTTATGAACAATACAATTCTAAAGTAATGTTATTTGCTGCTGATATATTACTAACATTATCTAATACAAAAGAGACATTAGAAGAATTAGATATATTAATTGACAAAATTCACATAACTTCAGGACTCCATTTCAATTAATGAAAAATCAAAATTGTTATTTTTAAATTAAAAAAAAGAACTGCAGTCTAAGGGAGATCACATCATAGGGACACAAGAATCTACCTTAAAATATCTAGGAATTCAGTTATGCAAGGATAACAATGAATTTGTCTCAAAAAACTAAAATAATATCATCAATACAGTTAAAATCTCTATGGAAAAATGGAACAACATAATATTAACATTTGAAGATAGACTACAGTTAATAAAAATGGTTTTACTGCCCAAGATCCTATATATAGCCTTGACAATACAACTGTTACCAGAAAGGAATATACTTAAAGAAATAACTTCATGTCTAATAAAAAGTTTAGAGTTTCCCAAAAGAAACAGAATAGCTTTAATACATCATATCAGACCATGGAAACAGGGAGGATTAAAATTTCCTCCCATCCCCTACCACTATAGTTACCCCTACCCTTTCTTCTGGTGTTGTATCACCAGGAAATACAATTCCTTAACACAATAGCTGCATCCCTAACAATGATTTATTCCCCTCTACTACCCCTCCTGCTGGTCCCATACCTCCTTACCTTGTATGAAAAATAGTTTCTCACGGGAATTCAAGTCCCAAAGGTCCATACTATCACTTCAGCTGTAAATCTTCCCACCTTCAACCATACATATATAATACCGGGTCTAGCTCAACATCTTGTTCACTCTATCAACACACCTACCCCTGGCACATTAGCCCTAGTTCCAGACACTGCTACAAATTTATAAATAAATTCCTGAAGCTTATCACTAAGTACAGACCTAGCCTAATACTTGGTGGTAACATTCACCCCAACTCTTGCCCATCCACTTCTGATATATATATATATATATATATATATATATATATATATATATCCCATCTACTAGTAACCTAAGCTACAATCCTACAATCAATAGACCAACTAACTCTCTCCTAGTCTGTCATTTCAGTATTAGAAGCATTAATAACAAGGTACATGAACTGCATGCACTCCTGGCTGTCCACTCCCCTGAGATTCTCTGTCTATCTGAAACCTGGTTAAAACCTAACACTGCAGACAAGGAAGTGTTAAGACCCGGGTATAACATACACAGGTTGGATCATGATTCCAGGAAGGGGGGGGGGTGGCTACACTCTACAAATCTGTGTTAAATGTGACCATAGATGTAACACAACCACTGCAGATTAATAACTCCAAAATTCTTGCAACTAGATTGCAACTAAACAAAAGTAAATGCATTAATATAATCTGCATGTATATTCCCCCAGGTAACAATATAACTACACTTGAAGACACCCTACACTGGCTATCATGTCATTACCCCAAGAAACCCTACTACTCAGGGATTTTAACATAGACTGGAGCACCTGTTCCTAAGAATCCCCATCAACTCATACTGACCTGCATGCTTTAAATCAAATTATATCCACCCCTGACAGGCTAGGTAAATTCAACCAAAAAGAAAGCATATTTGATTGGGTACTCATAAATAGTCACTCCCAACTGTACACTGCTGGTACCCTCCCCGATGACCTAAGCAAACACCTTCTCAGTTATATAGTTAAGCACAAAGCCATTAATCCCCAACAACCCTTACTCAGAAAAGTTAGGAAAAAAAAAGACTTTGACCCTGCCAAATTCCAGCAAGAACTTAACTCATGTAACTGGTCCATTCTAAAACATCTCCCTTAGAGGAGGCAGTTGCATACTTTAATAACAAATTTCTTGAGATCCTAGATTTGCATGCACCCGCTCGTTCAAAGAGAACAAAAGCAAAAACTGCACCATGGCTTTCTAAAGAGTCTAGACTCAAAATTACCCATAGAAACAAATTATGGGCTTTATGGCGTTCAAATCAATCAAATTAAATATAGGCAATCTAGGAACGAAACCAAAAAATCCATTTTACAAGCCAAAAAACAATACTACTGCAACTTACAGACAGTAAATCAAAACAACCCTCAGAAGTTTTTGGCAAGATTGAATAATCTACTTCATCCTGGACAAACTTCTACCCCCATCCCAGCTGCTACTATTGATAAACCCCGGGAGGATGTTTCAGATAGTTTTAACCAATTCTTTACTAAGACAATTCAACTCCTAGCAAGCCAACTACCTCCTAGCTCCCCTGGTTCTGAAAGTACCACCACTAGAAACCTACTCTCATTCAGCTTCCTACCAGTGACCACGTCACTTACCTGTACCTTGATCAAAAAATTAAAACCCACCACACTCTCTGCTGATCAACTCCCCGCCGAGTACCTTCAAAAATCAGCTGATGCTATTGCCTACCCAGTATCAATACTAATTAATCGAACCATAACAGAAGCCAGAATTCCCACCATCTAGAAAATATCCTATGTAATCCCACTTCATAAAGGAGGCAGCTCTACTGAATCCTCCAATTGTAGACGAATAGCCATACTCTCTCCACTTGCAAAAATTATAGAAAAATGTATTTACAGACAACTCATGCACCACCTAATCCAAAATCACCTCATGGCAGATACCCAACACGGCTTCCATCCACACCACAGCACTACTTCAGCCCTACTAGCTTTCACCAACACCATAAACCATAATCGCAACAACAATCACATATCCTCCGCCCTCTTCTTGGATCTTTCCAAGGCATTTGACATGGTTGACCACATTTTATGAGTAAAGACTAATTGATTTGTTATATGGGGGAGGGTCCTTTCTGTGAACAATGCATTTTGATTGGTGTGTTTGTAATAGGACTCATTTTAAAATTTGACCAGTCACTTTATTCAGTTGTCTGATGAAGCAATCCTTAGTTGTATTGTGAAAGCATCTACCATTAAACTTTAAGAACATTTTTGAGATGAAAAAAGAGTGCATTTCAAAGAAAAAAGGTTTTATGAGTAAGTGTTATACATGCAACTATTGTAAATTTATCCTTGAAGTTAGTGCTTTCAATATTAAAAGCATGGAGGTTGATATTTATTCCAGATTTAATTGTTGTTCTGATAAAGTCATATATTGTGCTTTTTGCACCAGATGTAGTTGTTACTACATAGGTAAAACTGATCAGAAGCTAAAAAATCGTATATATGAACATTTATACAATATTAAAATGAGTAAGGATACAAATGCTTTGAGTAAACACATTATAGAAATCAATGGACATTCTTTTAAGTTTGCAGTTATTGACAATGTTAGAAGAGATCTACGTGGTGGTGCTTGGTCACTTCTTTTAGAAAAACTGGAAGTTTATTGGCAGTTACATTTGGATGCAGGTAACTGGCCAGGTTTAAATGAACACATTTCTATTAGTTCCCTATTAAAACTTAAGGCATTAGATAGGTAACAACAACAATAATATTAATTTGCTTAAATTAATAACCGATTTCCCTTATAAAATTAATAAGGATGCATTTTTATGATGTTTTAGACATTTTATGACATCAAATACAATTTAATTGCCAATACAGTCATATTTATACACTTTATGCATTTTAAGGTTTATTTTCCTGTTGGTACCTTTAAGGGGGTGTGTTTGTATGTGTTATTGCTTCATGACATTTTTTCACATTTGTATAAATTGATTTAATTGCTTTCTAGTATTTGTCTGATGAAGTTTTTATGGTGAAGGATGAAAGTGCTTACTTAATTAACGTTTTCTTGGATTTTATGCTTCGGCTTCTTATTGGAGTGTTTTTAAAGAAGAGCCTATTTTCTACTGGTTTGGTAGCCTTTTCCTGTATTTGGTTGGTCTGTTGTTTCCACTGTGTATCTTCCAAAATCCACTGTAACTGCTGCCAATGCTACAACCTCTATCATCATCATATCTCATTACCTCTATAACACCCGCTATCTGAATTTCTTTATAAATATATTATCCTACCACCAAAGAAGGCATATCACATCCCAAACACTAGAATAAAAAAAATTAAAAGATAACGTCCAGAATCCTTTTCTCCTACTCAACTACAATTCTGTGGATAAATTAACCACATCCCTGGCCCAGTACATTAACTCCTAGCTACCACTTTCCCATACACTAACATCCCTAAAACACGCACATTCAAAATGGTCTAGTAAAGGACTGAAACTCATAAACATTGATCATCGGAGGATCTCAAGCAAAGTACTTGATTTACATGCTTTCATATCCTACCATACCCCTGACATACTCTTAGTGATTAAGACTTGATTAAAACCTAGTATTACAGACACTGAAATTCTACCTCCTGGATAAAGCATGTTCAGAGCTGATTGCACACATATAGACAAAAAAGCAGCTCCCTAATCATCTCCCCATATCACCACAAGCAACCCCAGTTTAAAAATACAAAATTCTTATTTCCTGTCTTAAATTCAACTCACATAAAAGTCTGCACATCATCTCTGTCTATATCCCCCAAAATACAATATCCTTATCATTGTGAATATATCAGAAGAAACAATATTAGGAGATCTTAATACTGGCTTAGAATTATATTTGACCCCCCCCAACAAGTATCAACCCCTTCAGCTTTAGCCATCTAATAAGCACTCCAACTAGATTTCACAAATTTACAAAAAGAGCTTCCTTATTGTTTTGAAAACTGGCATCATACCATGGAAATATCCATATCTCTGGTACCCTCCCTGACTTCCTAAGGAATCACTTACCCATTATCACCAATAGAACCACTGGTCACTTTCCTAAGCACCACCATTATTAAATGGTGCACAACATCTCTAACTTCAATGAAAATGCTTTCACTTCAACCATAAAAGCATACAACTGGTCTTTGCTAAACATGCTACCTCTTCTTTCCTCAACATACTAAATAAATATACTCACTAAAAGACAGAAGAGAATAAAACTTAACCCTACTCCCTGGTTATCAAAAAAGACAACTGATGACAGAAAAAGACAAATCCTGGAAGTTCTGTCAGATCCTCAAAACTCAAAAAAGCTTACCTGGCTTCAGGCACCTTAGAAGTATAACTAAGCTCAGTGTAAAATTAGATAAACAAAATCCCATATTGTAATATGTAGAAATATCAAAACGCTCTAGCTGAGTTTGATTCTCAGCTAGAGCATTTTCTGTGTAGAGGCATACGTGAATGGGCGTGCCTTCATTGAAGGTTGTGCGTCAGGGCTGGTAACTCGGCACGTAAAAATCCACTACCAAACATTAGCGGACCGGAGTTCCGCTGTAGCGACCCCTAACCGGGATAAGCCAAAAGTCACAGCATCAACAAAACAAAATTAAACTCTTCAAGGCTTCCATTTCTAATCTCCTAAACCCAAGCAGTAACTCACAACAAAACCCATCCCCAGAAAAATCCCCTGCTAAAATAGCTAAGGAATTCAATACCTATTTTATATAGTCACCTCAGTTTGAAAATCAAGTAATAATTGCACTTCCACTCACATGTATGAATCCAACTTGCACAAAGCACACTTTTCAGGAAAACTAGTCTCCACTTAATTTGTAAAAGGAACAACCACTCAAACTTAAATCTACTACTTTAGCTATAGATAATCTCCCAAATGAATATCTACTAAGAGTTGCTGATGCTATTGCCTGCTCTCTAAACCTTTTAATACATAGACCCATCATGGAATGACACATTCCTGCTATATGGAAAAAAGCATATATGGTTCCCTTCACAAGGGAGGTCCTTCTAACAACTACATTAGTTTTAGACCAATTTCAGGTGCTTAGGTATCTTGCTGAAAACAACCTTCTCTCCCCAATACAAAATGGCTTCAGACCTAACCACAGCACCACCACTGCCCTGTTACATTTTACAAATGCCATAAATAAGAAGAGAAATTCTGGAAACCTGGTCTCCTCAGTATTTGTTGATGTGTCTAAAGCATTCAGTACAGCCTCACATTAATTACTACCACAAAAACTATCTTCTCTGGGTCTCTCTGTCACATCTCTGTAATATTTTAAAAGTTACTTATTGGAACATTATCAAGCTATCAAAGAGCAAAACACCTTTCCTGCTCCTGCCTGTCAAAGTCAGTGTACCACAGGAGTCCATACTAGGTCCACTATCATTTAATATTTTCATAAATGATCTTCATTCATCAGCCAAACAAGCTACCTTGATATAATACGCTGATGATTCTGATCTGCTCCTACCCAGCACAAATTACAGGTAACAGTCCAAGAAGCCTTTACTTCCATTAAAACCTGGTTAGACAGCTCATAGTTGCTTTTAAATCCTAAAAAAACAAAAAAACAGAAAACAAAAACTAAATTGCTTCTCTTCACCTCTAAATCTCACTTACAAAAACCAGTTTAATATCACATTATCTAGTGAACAACATGAAGACTGAACACCTCCCACACACTAAACTTCTGGGAGTCAGAATAGATGATAACATGAAATTAGACCACCAAATCCAAATAAGAGTGAAAAAGTGTCACCAAAACTTGGGTCTTCTACATAGGGTAAAGCCTTATTTGACAGATAATTCCAGAGCAACAGTTGCAAAAGCTTACCTACTACACACTTTTCCATTTGCCTCTCAGATCTTTACAATCTAACAGTACTCCAAAGAACTAAACTCGCAAGATGCTACAACAACTTAACAGTACTCCAAAGAACTAAACTCGCAAAATGCTATAACAACCTAACAGTGCACCAAAGAACTAAACTCACAAGATGCTACAACAACCTAACAGTACTCCAAATAACTAACCTCACAAGATGCTACAACCTAACAGTACTAAAAGAACTAAACTTGCGAGATGCTACAACAACCTAACAGTACTCTCCAAAGAACTAAACTCACGAGATGCTACAACAACCTAACAGTACTCCAAAGAACTAAACTCACGAGATGCCACAACAACCTAACAGTACTCCAAAGAACTAAACTCACGAGATGCTACAACAAATATTGCTAAATTTGCTGCTAATTTTTCACACCAAACCTACTATTGCCAATCCTGCAAACAACTAAATTGGATGGAACTACTCAGTGTCCTACACCAATCTCAACTCCTTATCACAAATAACTTGATACATAGCCCGCCCAAATGTCCAGTCCTTAAAGACCTTATTCAGCATCATAACCCAAGCAGAAAAGCATGCTCACAAGACAAATATCTACTCATTCTTAGCAAGTCTCAAAATAAAGCAGGCAATGCACTCTACTCCAGTTACGTTTCAAACATGAGGAAATTAATGTCTACCCCCTGAAACAAATAAAGGAAACACAAGCTTTCAAAGCTCAGCTCAAACAATATCTAAGACAAAATTAGTTCTGTCATTGCTTATTCAGGTATTATAGAATGTCTTTCTATTAAATGTTGGAATGGGAAAAAACAATAAGAAATATGTATGCTTGTTTTGAGTTATATATGTAATAATCTGAACCTCTATGTATGAATTCAAACCTACATATTCATATCAAACTGAATGTTATATTATGTGTGTGTCTAAAATATTGTAACCCTTTTTATTACTCTTGTAATTTGATATGTAAATACTTATAGAAATGTAATGTCTTGTATATGCCTGCTATACGTCAGTTTTCAATTCCGATTATCATTTGTTGCATCTCTGCTCTTACTTTACTGCCATTGTAAAGCTTTTCTCCCTGGACCTCCGATGAAAAGGGAATAAACTGCACAGGCAGACTATCCTGGTGAACAAATGTAAAATAAAATAAAATAAATGAATAAATATATACACCCTTCAAAAGCTGTAATGCATTCACCTTATTTGTGTGCATACCTGTGGAAGCATACCCTATGTATAATGTTTCTTTCTGGTATGATGTCTTCCTTGAGCTTGCTAATTACTTTTTCACATGTGAGGCCAAGGCTGTCTGTGAATGAAAATTAACTGTGAATTGCCTCCACCAGCTTGCCCATGGAGTACATGAAAGTGTTTACTTGAATTCCTTTTGTCTCTTCATCCAACTTGGTTGCTACTCTAAAATGTGTAAACCTTACCCTTAATGCTGAGCAAGCAAATGTCTTTGGAAAGTCAATGGCTCAGGTGCATTAAACTTTGTAATATTTGACAGAAAATGGTTTTCTGGTGCTGAATGACATAAAATTTGTAAAGCAATCACTTTGTGGTATAAAATTATTTGTTTTTGGTAAGAACGACTCAATCTGAGCATGCTGGACACTATTTGATTTATTGGAATGACATTTCCATTTGTCTTTTTTTATCTATCCTGTCACTGTTACCACACCATCATGAGTACCACTGGTTACCCAATAACCCTGACTAGTAATTTCAATAATGTCATGCTTAGCATTTCTATTAAAAACGTAACTTTTATTCTATATAAAACAGAAGCATAGTGAGAACAATGTTAACAGTTTACATGTCATCAATACTCTGGGAAACTGGCATTAGTGCCCAGTGCATTTTGGGTGGTACAGTACTTCTTTAAATGGCAATGGTGTAAATTTATCTTACAAGTTCATAGAGTCACAGTTAAGTTCTTGGCTAGAAGCCCTTGTGGGCCATTTTAAGCCTGGCCAATTTCCATTCTTGCACTCAAATTAATCTATCCCATTTAATCAGAGATTGGACTTACCCATCCCATGGCTGATAATCATATATCACTCCTAATTAGAATAACTGGGATCATACGATACATACTTTTAGGGATCGATGCATGGGGTAAGGCATGAGTAGTACAGGGGATAGTCTTGGGATAAATTTTTTGCTTCTCATCCACAGATCAAAGTTGCACTTGAATGTGGATAGGGATTAAAGTTGTTTTATGTGGATGGGGAGTTTGCTCCAGAGCAAGGAATTTCCTATGTGATATCAGGTGTTTCAGCTAAATGGCAATTCTGAATGTCCATGACTTTTTTCTTTCATTTTTACTTTTAAGTCTTTTTATGGACAATTTCTGGCCAATAAAGCCAATATATCCCATGCTGCATCTGATTCAAGAAGGTTTAAGGTATCACACAGTGGAAATTCTAGCTTTGCTAGATTTTTCTTTTTGTGTTTTTAACCAGTTGGTTTTCCTGTGTGACCTTTTTAAACATTGTTTTAGAAAACAATGGAAAGTCATTTTTAGATGATGGAATTATGATGCTCTTACTTTCTCTTTTATAACTTGTATGTGACTGTCACTGAATAAAACTGCAAATTGAAGAGAGATGGGTTAAGCCTGACATTTAATAATCCCATTCTGATTTTTTTTTTCTTGCTAGCTCTCCTGTCTGATAGCTCTTCTTAGACATCTGTAATGAAAGGTAATAAGCTGCTGCATCTGTAGGAAATGCACGTTGCTCTTCTTATGATGCAAAGTGGCCTTGATGTTCATAGTCTAAGCAAGTGTTGAGAGTCTTGACATTGTACTTGTTTCAGTGTTGATAACAGTTGACAGGCCTGCTGCCCTTGGCTTTATTTTTCTTGTTATAGCTAATTCCTAGCTACATGTAGTAGGATATATGTGTGTATATATATATATATATATATATATATATATATATATATATATATATATATCTATAAAATGACTGAATGGCTTTTCATATTGCTTCAGGACACGTATAAAAAAAAAAAAAAAACTTTGGTATGATGTCACGTCTCATTTCAAACTTCGTTTTCACAATAACAATGCTGAAACATAGAGGCTTCACCTGAATCATTCCGTGGGATTTCTTTTTTTTTTTTTTTTGGTTGTTGTTAATGGCCTTAGATTGTCTTCAGTTTTTTAGGTCCTGGTAGAGCCAATAATATAAGCTGCCAAGCTATAGGGAAGCTAGCATGCGACCCCAACTCAGTTGATATTTACTAATTATCCACTTCTGTTTGAGGCAAATATCTGTTCATTACTGCAGTTATACATCAAGAGATTATTTGCACTGGGTGCATATTGCAATATAACACACAGAATTAAGGCTATGGGTAACTGAACAGCTTTATCTTGCAGACCTAATTTCATTCTCAGACTTTATGCTTGCATAATACAAAAGGAGAGTTCTCAGTCTGCCTCTGTTAAAGGGCACTCCTGTTAATGGGCCTACCAAAAAAAATAAATATATATATACCTTAATAACAATGCAGTTCCTTGCAAGGGCATTCCTGATGAACAAATGTTTTGTAGCAAAGGGATAAAAACTAATCAAAGGAAGGATGGTATGCATAATTTATTCTTCAGAAAAAAAAAAGATAATATCAGTAGTATACCAATTTTTGAAAGCCATCTGAGATGCTTGGCATGAAGTCTCCTTTGTATTTTAAACTGTTTTCCAGTGATAATTTTTACATGGCAGAATAACATTTGAGATGACATGAGATGACAACATATTTTGTTATTCTTTATAAACTATAAAGTAAGTGTCAAGAAAACTATTATTAATATAGTCTGTTTTTTATCATAACAATGAATACTTCAAACATCACATTTATTTCACCACATAAAAATATACTGAGAAATAAAATTCATAAACCTGACAAAGTATCCAGTACAAAGGCATAAATAACAATGCATATAAAGAACATGGTTTGTGAGGGATGCTCTTCTAACAAGTATTTTGTTCTGGCCAGCTTGTACAATTTTTCAAGCCCCTTAGAGAGCCATAATAGACTACTAAAGCATTAATGCTGTTGGATAATTTAATGTTCCTTTGTGGGTATAAACATGTACAAAAGTGAATAACTGAGGTCATTTACACAGACAGTAGCAAATTAAGGCTGTCTTACAGTCCCAGGGTAGGAAGAAATATATTGGTATGGCAGTCACGGCTCTACCCTGATTGCAAAATGCATAGGGTACTGTGCTTTAATGGAATCTTTGTTATTTTTATGGGGGCTGTGCAGTCATCATCCAAAATGTCATCCTTGGGAAAATGTTCTTTATAATCTGCATGTCATTGTAGTCATGTGCAGGCCAGAGACTTTTCAGAAAAAAAACCCACACCAAAGAACTCTTATATGACAAAGATAATGACTAGTATTATGTTGGTGCTACATTATTATGTTCATATCACTGGCATATTTAAACACTGTTTAAGAACCATAAATACATCCGTGATTAATGCTACACTGCAATGTACAAAGTATACTGAACAAAATGAAGTGAGGTATGGCCATCCCTTTACAGAGTCACATGGAGATGCTAGTTTTGTTGAGGTGTGAGTAAAATAATAACGGATGCCGCAGTAGTGATCACACAAAACAGGAACTACTATTGCAATTTTCAATGTGTGATGAGTTTTTTTAGTTAACTAAAACTATCTTACTATCTACTGGATTTCACTGTAGTATGTATTACTGGTGCAAGATATATAACCAGTGTGCCAGATGGTGCAAGGAACTCTGTCTACCATGTTAAATACTTTATTGGAGTAATTTCTGTTGTTTGTTCCATACGTTATGCTTCAGTACTATTACACTGGGTATTCTCATTCAGAAATGTTACTGGAATTAAGAAACTCTTAGCTGTGCAAAAGGTGTTAACATATGATATAACTTTTAAAGTTATAACACAGTTTAGAGAAATGTACTGTAACAGAAAATGAAATAAGATGCATTCATTTAAATCAGGTTATCAGCCATATGTATCAACTGACTGGTTTTTACTCTAGGCATTGCGATAAACACAGGAGTAAAATTTCACCATTTTATGATTCTGTTTTATTATTTATGTGCAGGATGGTGGTCATCCCTGTTGAGATGTCTCTATATGATGAAATATTCATTGCTCAGACTTCCTGGTGAAAGGAATTCACCCTGAAGATCTCTTTAAAGTTGGGGTCCCAAGTTGCAATGAAATATGTTTGGCATCCAGACTAAGCCTATAGGTTCATAGATAGGTACTAGGCTATTGGCCCTAGGGCCTATATAAGCCTAGCCAAATGGTACCCTAGCTTTTGCCACCCAAGAAAATTATTTTCCTGTGCCCCTGTCAAGCAGAGCCACAGAAGTGATCCCCGGGGTGAATTTCCTATCTCCCATCCAGTCATCAAGATTTTTCTTGAAGAGTGCTAATGAGAAGCTTTGTTTGATATAGATAGGTAGTTTGTTCCAGAGTATGGGAAGTCTCTGAGACAGGAATATATCCCTCCAGCATGTTTTGTTTATTGTGGTGACAAGGTTTAGGTCCCTAGAGTGTGTAGCTCGAAGATATTGGGATTTCTTTAAGTGGAGCATATCCAACAGCTCTGAGTTTGACATAGCTTTGTATGTTAGGCAGAGATTGCCTCTGAGTAGGCGATATGCGACAGAGTAAAGCTGGAGTTTTTTGAGACGATCTGCATAAGGCATCTGTTTGAGGCCGGTAATCCTCTTTGTGAAGTATTTCTGTGGCCTTTCCAGTTATTGTAGATGTCTTGTGAGGTACATACCAAAAGGGGCGTTGTACTCTATAATGGGTCTAATGAGTGATGAGTAGAGGGGAACAATGACCTCCTTTTTCCTGGATGAGAAACCTTTTGTGATGAGAAATCCATTTTTTTGCATCTATTTAAAATTATGAAAAAAGGTAAAGGAAAGTCAGGTTAGTACCACTGATATACAATCGTTTCCTTTAAAGCCTGAAGTCATCTTGAATTCAGTAAGCTCATTCAAGAGTGGGTTCAAAGCATTTTCGGAATGTAATACAATTGAACCTGGATATTACCAGCAAAGTATTATGGCCCACTCTATTAACATACAAATAAATATACACTTGCAAGTAAAGATTTGATAATGCACTATGCTATGGTTTATGACCATATCAAATGTAGGCATTAGTGGAGAAAATGTCACTCTGTCTTTTAAAAACGGTAAATGTCTATTTTCTCAAAACAGTTCTATTATCCTTTGATGGCTAATGACAGAGTAAGGCAGAAAACTACATTTAACATGAATGACTATTAATAAAGCAAATGCATATTATCATGACTTCAGGTCAAATGGCATTTTACCAGTAAAACTACAGACATGCATGCTGAACAAGGTGCTTTTTTATAGGTTCATAGTTTAGTACTAAGCTAATTGCCCTTGCGAGCCATTTTAAGCCTAACCAATTATCCCTTGTGAGACTGAAACCCTGCACCTTGTGTTTGGAAGGCAAACACCTTAGCCATTAAGCCACCTTCCCAAACTCTTTTTAACGTCCTTATTAAATTAACACTTATGAAACAGGCACACATACATTAATAGAATAGCAAACAAGCCTTATTAACATTTTTCATATCCATGCATTATACATTACATGCATGTTTTCTTTTGTTTTAATGTTTATTATTTGGTATAGAAGCACATAAATTGTTTAATTCTTGCAGTCCATTAAACCTCACACCTTCTCCTCCTGAACATTATTCTGCATGTACTGGTCCCACAATTTCCATTTATTTCTATATAATTTACTGCTTCTCTTTTCTGAAGTTCAGACTTCTAGTTCTTTCATCTTCTTTACAATACCGAGTATTTCAATTGCAGGTGGTTTAGATTTAGATTTCCATTTTCTAGTAATTGCTTTTTTTATATCAGCCAGTAGCATAAAAATTAGCAAGGCCTGGTACACACATTTAAGTAAAAATAATCAGTTCTTTAAGAAACATGTTATAGTGTAACTAAACTGGTTTGTTGTAGTCCGTGTCAGTAGACTAAAGTTCTATAATGTCAAACATCATATGGTCATGACCATATGATCAAATTGTCAAAATGTTGAAGCTTATGTATGGAGATCACAGTGCAGCGGGGATCAGGGAATTTACCCTTGTCCCCACTGTAGTGTGATCTTCTAGTTGATATATATAATATGCAGGGGGTGAGAGGGGGGCATAGATTTTTGTTGTTTAGTGTTGTTTGATATTCTAGCAATTCGATCATACAGTCTCGACCATATGAAATTCAACTTTATGGTATTTTGATGTTCTCACATAGATCTGGTTTGCTGGTAATGTACTGTAAAGATTAACTTCTCTATAACTTAATTAGTTTCAGTTATATGTCCTGCTTCTTTCATAGATTAATAGATTCAGAGACTTTAAGTCATACTTCACTTTGCAGACCTTCATCACCTTGGCAAACCCCATACTCATCATCCTCATATGGTACGTCTTACATTCAAGATGGCAAAGCAAGTCAGGGTCAGGATAAACCTATGTGTGCCCATCCAATTATCAAGGCTTGTCTTAGAGGAAGTTTGGTTATCATTTTTTTTATAAGTACATATAATATATTTCAGAGAAAGGGGGGACAATGAGTAATAAATCTATTATTCTAGCATGTGATGCTTTTCTTACACATTCAAGTATTTAATTTATTTTATTTATCATTTGTTGACTGGGAAAGTCCGACTAGGTTCCACAGAGCCTGTTTTCAGCGGAGGCCCGGGGAGAAATGCTCCAGATGCATGTCTTTGGAATGTGGGAGGAAACCAGAGTACCCAGAGGGAAACACGCAAACAACACAACAGAACATGCAAACACAGAAGGCACCCCAGCCGAGAATTGAACCGGAGAACCTCTTGCTGTGAGGCGACAATGTTAACCGCTGCACCACTGTGCCACCCAATTCAAATGTTTACTGTGTGATTTGTTTTGTGGAGATGTTTGAGATCATAGTGGGTTGAGTTCTTAACAGGACAAAATGTCAGATGTATATAATTCAATAAGAAATAGACAATAGGTTGAAACTTCAAGTCTGTTCTGGTAGCTAAATCAATTTATTCAGTGATTTTCTATGTTATGAACTTACATGAGTCTTCTTAGCTGTGTAATGTGTTTGGATAGATACGTACTGAAAGGGGCATTCTATTCAATAACCAGACTTATCAGTGCAGAATATAGAGGAATGCTAACCTCTTTTGACATGCATTATATACCTTCAATTATGAAATGAGTTTAGAACAAGGATTTTCTGACTGTTATTGCTATGTGGTAGTCAAAGAATAGGTATTTGCCAAAAAGGTTTCAAAATCTCTGATGGCTGCATCAGTCTGGAGTAAAGTTCTATCTATACTGTGAACTGCTGTCAAGGCTTGTTTATCAAAGGTGGCAATATACACTTATTTGTATTTAATTTAAGAGTGTTTCTAAAAAAAACACTGACTTATATGGTTCATCCCTTGCTGTAGTAACATTGTATCAGATACTGAGTGGATGACAACATCCAAGTTGCAGCCACTGACTAATTTAATCTGTACTCCTGTACAAATGCAACAAATGACTTGCTACAGTAACTGTGACACACTGAGTATTTCATCCATGACCACACTGCAGCATTGGTATTCATTTATAATGCAGCAGTATCCAAGCAGTTTCATAAAATAAAACAGGTGCCACACTCCTGCATCAATGGCACTTTTCATTCATGTCTACTAACAGCTTGTGCCCAGGACAGCCACCCCTTAACCCAGTTCTAGATAAAGCTGTGGTTAGCCATATGTCTGGGTTAGTGGTTTGGAGATTTGAGTAGTAGATACAGAGCAGAAGTGGTCCCAGTACTGAGCCCTGAAAAAAACTACTAGTCAACAATTTGCTTTCTGGAGTAATACCTGCTACTTTAACTTTGTGGGTTCTGTCCATCAGCACGTTTGCTATCTGTCTCACAACCTAACGGTGTACATTTAGGCCTTTAAAGGTATTCACAATTTCAGCCTTTGGGATTAATGTCAAAGGCCTTGGCCAGATATAGGTTTGTTTGTTTGTCTTTTCGGCTTTTCCCGGTTAGGGGTTGCCACAGTGGAACTCCAGTCCGCTAATGATTGGCAGTCAATTTTTATGGTGTCAAGTTGCCAGCCCAATGCCCAACCTTCAGCGAAGGCAGGCCCATTCACGCATGTCTTTCAGAGGCCACTCGACCACTGGGAGGACATGCAGACTCCACACAGAAGGCACTCCAGCCGAGAATCAAACAGGAGAAACTTTTGCTGTGAGGTAACAATGCTACCACTGTACCACCGCGGATTCTTGGCCAGATCTAGGTATACCATTTGAAATGTAATACTGCTACCTAAACCCTCAGTAACTTTTTCAACTACTAAATTAAATCAACATGATCTCCCTTTGACAAAACCATAATATTGTGGTTCTAGGCCAATACAATGTTTTGGTATCAGAGCCTAGAAAATCTAACATAATACATTCTATGACTGTGTCACTTTAACCTTGATAGGCTGACAAGTCCATATTTCACAGGATCCAAGTTGTGGTCCCCTTTATTGAGAATCACAATCACAGCTATTTTCCATAACTCAGGAACACACCCTGTAGCTGTGTTTAAGAAGGAGGGGAACATACAGGGTGAGTTTAGTATTGTTGATTATGAAACTGTGTATATTGTCACGACTCACAGAGAAGTATTTTTAGATTTGGGCATTAGAGTTATGGCATATGTAAAACCTTAATAGAAGTGAAAGAATGGGTAAATCCAAAAATATAAATACTTTAATGAAAATATTTATATCCTCAACAAAATAAACACCAATCGCTTTTGTCCCACTCGGGGGACTTCATCAGAATGCCGTTATTAACATTCACTTCCTTTTATACCACAACTTCTACTCAATTAAAAACAATTCATTTAAAAATCAGAAGGCAAATATTTAAAGACACATATACACTCCAAAAGGCTTTACAGAAAGTTTTTTTTCCAACTTCTAATTCTCCTGTACTTGTAAGACCTTTATACCCAAAATAAATTATGTTGTTTAAAAAAATGAACTAGCATGTAAAAAAAGCATTTCTCATGAACATATCTTACTTTCAGTCAGTAAATATATTATTATGTATGTGTTAAAATGAAAATGTGAATTTCATGTACAACCTAAATTGTATATTAAACACATAAAACATTTTTATAATTTATGTTTTTGTTATATTTTCATGGCGCATATCTTGGGTGTTGGTTGCAAAACTATACTACAATTTAAACTGGTGGGGGTGGAGGGGAGCTGCATTCAACCTAAGTTGCCAAATGAACTCTTTATATTCTAAGAAATGCTCCCAGTTGTCCCCCTGGGATTTTTTCCACAACTTCAATGATGCCAAACAAACATTTTTTTTGTATTTACTACAACTTTCTGTATGCCTGGTGAGACCATTGTTAAAATTCCTCCTATTAATGTTATAATTATGATCATATATCCATTTCCTCAATGCCCTCTCTGTTTTGCCTATGTAGATTTCACCCTGAACATTTTGCCAAGCATCCTTAAGGTTACTGTTCCTCTTGTACACAAATAAAGGCTCACCACCCAAAACTCATTTAGGAGAGACCATTCTTAATGGTTAAGTCCCAATTATAAAATATTATGTTTTTCAAATGCCTACCATCCTTAAAAGCTAATATCATCAGTTTTAAAACTGAAACTAGCATGCTGGACATTTGTTTTTCTAACTGAATCAGGTATTATAACATTATGATAATATCCCAGGCTGCATCCTACACGGGCTCCAACAAAAATTAGCAACACCATTGGGTATTCCTTTCAATCATAGTCTAAGCACCAGCTTCATCCCAGATTAAATGAAAACAGTCATCGTTATCCCCTTGCACAAAGGTGGTGCTTCCACTGACACCAGAAACTAAAGACCTGTTAGCCTGAGTAGACTTATCTGCAAGGCCATGGATCGAATCATTATGGACTTTATCAACAAAGGTATAGATATAGGTAATCTCCAAACACTTGACCCTATTCGGTTTGGATTTGTCAAAGGGAGTTCATGCCTGTTAAGCCTGGTGGACTTATTTGACACAGTCACCAGAGCCCTGCAAGAGGGGAAAACTGCATTCAGCCTATGTCGACTTGGCCAAGTCTTTTGACACTATTCCCCACTGAGGCATTATTGACAAACTCACCCAGCTTGGTATCAACCCTTATATCATTAGGTGGGCCACTAACTGACTCAGCTGTAGAACCCATACAGTCAAAATAGGGGAATCCACCTCCAACACTAGACCCGTAACCAGTGGTGTTCCACAGGGATCAGTCCTGGGACCTCTACTGTTTGGAATCTATTTCTCTGAAGTACAAACAAAAACTAAAGTCTGTGGCTGACAAAGTTTGCTGATGACTGCAAACTAGGACAGGTCATAGAATCCCCAAATAATATCAGCATCCTACAAGAGGGACTTATGCAAACAAATGACTGGTGCCAAAGTTATGGCCCTAAACTCAATACAAAAATTGTATTATCATCCCTTTCGGTAAAAGAGATGTCCTGGCTAGATACTGCATCAATAGAAGCACCCTAAGCATGCAGTCAGTGGTAAGAGACCTGGGCACACAGGTTGACAACAATCTTACCTTCGATCACCATATCTCCTCAGTGGTAAGAAGGGCATTCTATATTGTTCATGTCATAAATAAGGGCATTGTCTCCAGAAAAAAAGAAGTTATAACTTCCCTGTAGTCTTCCCTCATCAGGCCAATAATATGAGTGCAAAGCCCCTTTTGGTATGTACTTTTCCAGGCATCTGCAGCCATTGAAGAGACCAGAAAAGTTCATCACAAGGAGAATTCAAGGTCTTCAGCATCTGTCCTATGTGGATCGGCTGAAATCACTGTCAGTTTACTCCATTTCACACAGACTGCTCAGAAGCAATCTCTGCCTTGCGTTTAAGGCAATCTCTGACTCTGCTTTATTGGAAATGCTGCATATCCATAAGTCCAATGGCTCATGGATTACTCACTCTAAAGACCTTAGCCTAGTATGTGACATTAGTAGAACATTGTAGAGGGATAGATTTGTCTCCCAGAGGTTACTGCACCTGTGGAACAAACTCCCAATTCATGTCAAGCAGAGCACCTCTTTGGCCCTCTTTAAGCACAATCTGGATGATTGGATGGGTAACCATAAATTCACCTTGGGGGTTCCACCTGTGTCTTTCTTGGAAAGGGGAAATAGGTGCTGATTGTGGAAACCACGGCAGAACTTGGCTAGGCTTGTAAGGGTCCTAGGCCATTAGCCTAGTAACTTTCTATGATCCTATAAAAAATGTAGAGTAGAACAAAAAAAAAAAAAGAAAAACAAAACACAAATCACATCTCACATGCTTCCCAATGAAAGTAAATAACTGTATACCCTAACAAATCACTCAGAAAATAGCACTGATTACCTAAGTCAACCACTTAAAAATGAAGTTCAGTAATATTAAAATGTGGAAAAGTTGAATAAAAGGAAAAGATAACATGAAACACCTCCCGCAAGTAGCCACTTGGAAAATTATATTATGATCTAAGCTAACTAAGCTTACACTAAAAAAATGTAAACTAAAACAAGGCTTACCGTTTATGTTTTTCACCTCTTATGTTCATAGGTTCATAGGTGTGTATGAGGCTAATGGCCCTGGAGCCTTTACAAGCTTAGCCCATAGGATTACCCTGACATTGTGCCACCCGACCTTAGTTCCCAGAGCCTCTGTCGAGTAAAGCCGCTGGAGTGATCCCCGGGTGAATTTTCCATTTCCTGTCCACTCATCAAGATTTCTCTTGAAGAGGGCCAGTGAGGTGCTCTGCTTGACATGTATGGGAAGTCTATTCCATAGCATGGGCAGTCTCTGGGTTATGAACCTGTCCCTCCAGCATGTTTTGTTGATTGTGGTAATGATTGAGGTCTCTGGAGTGTGTGGTGTGGAGGGATTGGGATTTCTTCAGATGTAGCATTTCTAACAGAGCTGGGTCAGACATGGCTTTGTAAGTCAAGCAGAGATCACCTCTAAGTAGGTGATAAGAGACAGAGAATAGTTGGAGTTTATTTAGTCTGTCCATGTAGGACAAGTTTTAAGGCCTAGGATCCTTTTCATGAGGTACATTTGCAACATCTCCAGATATTGCAGGTGTTTAGTGAGGTACATGCTAAATGGGGCATTGTACTCAATGATTGGCCTAATGAGGGAAGAGTAGAAGGAGACAATGACCTCTTTCTTCCTGGATGCAAAACCCTTAGTAATGAGATGTGCCACATAGAAGGACTTTCTGACCACAGTGACAATGTGGTGGCCAGATCTCTTATAACATCTTCTGTGTTCAGTGGACTACTGTTGATGTGGTAATTCATGGAAACCATGTTTTTCCCAAAGGGGATGATGACATATTTTTTGGCATTGAGCATAAGGCCATGGTTTGACACCAGTCGTTGATCTCAGTGAGGCCTTTCTGTAGGATGTCAGCATCACTTGTGGAGTTAATAATAGCTCCCAACTTGCAATTATCTGTGAACTTTGTCAGCCAGAGTCCCTTCATGTTGGCCTGGACTTCAGAGACATAGAAATCCAAACAATAGAGGAACCCAGGGCCGAACTTTGTGGGACTCCACTCATGACTGGTCAGCAGTCTGACTTGGAGTAATCTACTTTCACACTGTGGGTTCTACCTGTGAGCCAGTTTGCAACCCACCTAGTGATATAGGGGTTGATGCCAAGCTCAGTGAGTTTATCAATAATTCCCAAGTGAGGAATGGTATCAAAGGCCTTGGCCAGATCAAGGTACACTGCATGAACCACCTTGCCTTCATCCACAGCTCTGGTGACTTACTCAAAGAAGTTGACCAAGTTGAGCAGGCATGATCTACCCTTTACAAAACCAAACTGTGTGGGATCCAGAGATTGGAGATTCCCTATATCCGTGTTTATTAGGTCCTTGATGATGTGTTCCATAGGTTTGCATATCAGACTTGTCAGCAGGCTAATGGGGTGATAGTTCCCAAGGTCTGTAGTTGCTCTTCCTTTGTGGAGAGGGATGACTGCAGCAGTGCACCATTTGGAAGGGACAAAGCCTGAGGTGAGGCTGTGATTGAACAGAGCACACAGGTGAGGTGCCAGTTCACTTTGTAGTTCATGCAGAACACAGCCAAGGATATTGTAAGATCCCATAGAAGCTGTACTCTTGGCCTTGGACAGCGCTGTTTTAACCTGTGCAGCAGTAATACTGGGTGCATGGCAATCTACTGCTATTGTGACTGGTCCCTTGGAGGGAGAGGGGTAAAGTTGGCACTGAATCTGTCGGCCAGTTTATTGGCAATATCTGTTTCCTTGGTATAGGAGGTACCACTGTGCAGTAGCTCAGAGCAAATCTGCATATTGCCATGGAGATTCTTTACATAACTATAGAAGGCCTTGTGGTTGTCTTTACTATCTGCTTCAATTCTGTTTTCATAGTTTGCTTTAGAGGATTTGATGAGGGATCTCAACCTTTTGTTGAAGCCGATAAGGGAGTTTTTCCAGTCTTGGGACTTCACCTTATTCCACATCAGTTTCCTCCTTTTGTTGTAGAGTTTGTTTATGGCAGAGGTCCACCAGATTGGCTTGAAAGCATCTTGGTTCTTTTGGGTATGGTGAGATCCATGCATTTGTGTACGCGTTCGTGCAGTGCATTGGTGTATGATTCAGTGGTCATGCAACTGATCCCCATTTGCATGAGTGCAGTGAAGTTAGCCACCTCTGTTTTTAGGAGCCCAAAGTTAGCTTTGGAGAAGTTTTTCATGGTGGTTACCTTTGCGGGGGTGGGGGAGGGATGTGGATTTCCAAGGTAATTAGTTTGTGGTTGGATCTAACCAGGGAGGAGTTGACTATTGGTGTAGAGCAACGTTCGCCCATGTTAGTAATGACCAGGTCATGGATCTTGCTGCCTCTAGTGGGGGTAAGAATGAGCTAGTCCAGGGCATTTGAATTAATGAATTCCAGGAAACATTGGGCAAGTGTATTGGTACATGAATAGTTTTCCTAGTTAATGGAGGGGTAGTTGAAGTCGCCCAGTATGAGAGTGTTAGAATGGACATGAATATGCTCTAGGGTGATTAGGAACATGGAGTGTGAGTCTTGGGACATGGGTGGGGACCTATAGCAGGCTATGACCTGAATTGCTGTCTTACCCAATGTTAGCTGCACCTGAAGTATCTCATATGCGTTATGTTGGGCTGCCAGTCTGGATGTGTGTGCATCCTTTATGAATATGGCAACACCACCACCTTTGGAGCTTTGGTCCAAGTTCTCGGGCCGAAAGGTGTGGAATGAGTTATAGCTAGGTAGTGCAGGGGTGCTTTCTGCAGCCTTGAACCAGGTCTCTGTTACAGCACAAATGCTGATGTTCTCCATTTTAAGGAGTGCTTCAAGTGAGTGCATTTTGAGATTTAGACTTCTTGCATTGAGCAGCATGACCCTTAGATTGCATTTGTTTGTAGCTGTTATGGTTTTTAATTTGGTCTTTTGAACACTGCCTTAAAAAGACACTATAGGGATGGCAAGAGCCTTGGCCAGTATCTGGAAATCCAGGAGTGACAGATGCAGGCCATCTCTGGAAAGCATTGAGGTCTGTCAATCAAGTCATCCCAGGCAGACAGATACTGGATCCCCTTAAAATGACACCAGAAACTTAGCCAATTGTTGAAATTAATCATTTTCTGCTTGTACTGTGGTATCATTCTGGGTGATGGTAGGATGCTGATCAGGGCTATGGTCATACCCGCCTGGGCTACATAAACCAAGAGCTCCTCCGTGTCTCTTTTCATGTAGTCCAGGGAGGTATGTCTCAGGTCATTTACACCCACATGTACAATGACAGAGCCATATTTGTACCTGTTGCTGAGGGACCTGAGTGCGTGTGTTATGTGGCAGATCCTGGCACCTGACAGGCAGCTGACAGTTACTTTCTCCTTATTCAAACTAGTGAGTGGGATATCAGTGTGCCTCACTATCGAGTCACCTATGACTAGTGTGTTGATCATGCTGTTTTGCCTTAAGAGCTTTGGTTGAGTGGCACACTGTTTAGGAGAGTTATGTGTCTCGTGATTAGTGTTGTGTTGTGGTGGTCAAGTGCATTTCTGCCTTGGAGGTCTCTGCTGTTTGGGTAGATTTTTATTGAGAGCCTCCACAAAGGTGGGTCTGCGGTTTGTGTTTTTATGTAAAGGCAGTGCTGGTGTGTGTGTTCTAGAGGGCTATGTGTTCCATGTGGTGTGGTGCAAGCATTGACCTTCTCCTCTTGACCAGCTATTCCGGTCTTGGCTGGAGAGTGCATGGCTTCCAATTTGGATACATAAATACATCTCTCACAATTCTGAGTGTTGGGAGGTAAGAGGAGAGGGTTGTCATTGTACATGAGGCAGTTGCTACATTGCCTCAGGATGCCCAAGTTCATCAGGTTAATAGGAGAAAGCACAGTGCACTGACCTTTAGACATGCCTGGAGGGGTGGGCATTAATAATATGTTCTGGACCTGTTTCTGGTAGAATGTTTATTGCTGGTAGCACTTTTGTGTGCTACAATAATTGCTACAAGAAGTCTGGTAAAGTGCTAGATTAAAAAGCTAGTCAAAGTGCAGCAGAGGAGAATACTAGTAGATCTAAGAGAAAAAATTAAGAGCAGACTTTGACACCACACAGAAGCTTACAAACAGTCCTGGATACAGCAAATCTGTATCTGGACTAGAGTAGTTACAGGAAAGGGGGTTGAAGCGGAAATGTGGGCTTTTAAACCAGAAAGTTGAAAGAGATGGAAAAGATGCCCAGACGACCAATATACTACAGTTTCTGGGCCAGGAACCACTCCTCTTGTGGTAGATAGGCTACCTAGTGTTTACCATTCCCACTGATAAGCTAGAAGGCTTCATTCCAACACAGAAAGGCTTTGGGGGCTCAGAAGCTTACAAACAGTTCTGGATGCAGCAAATCTGTATCTGGACTAGACTAGTTACAGGAAAGGCAGGAAACAAGCTTAAAATTTAGAATTTTTTTTTTTAGTAAAGAAGAACGGGAGGAAGGAGGAGCAGAAGATAATTCAAGGTTAGGAAACTAAGTGGGTTGGCCTTCTCAAATGTTCTCTCTGTATTAGGTAGAATGAGCCAATGACACTAGACTGGGAGGAGTGTCCCAGATCAAATTTACAGTAGGGGCGGGCAACTGTAAAGCCACCAAGTAAAAGAACAGGATACCAATAGGGAGGGAGGGTAGGAAACTAAACCAGTTATATGATACCCTCCTTGGCAGGAAATCAGAACAAAAACTAGCTAGAAAAGGTTTACAAACAGTGTGACAGTAAAAAAACTTTATTTATCGGGCCCTGTGAGGCAGAAACATTTAATACAACCATGCAGATTAGTTTATAGCTATAAAATACAGTAAAAAGTATGCAGCAGACAATAAAAGTGCTATAAATATCTATAAGCAATAACTAGTCAAAATAAGCAAAAAACAGGATACTTAAAGTTATATATCACAGATGAGAGGTTTTCCTCAGTGCTCTTCCTCTGATTAGCTCTGTGCAAAATGGCAGAAACACTCACAAGGTAACCTCTTAAGTAACAGAAAGTTGAAACTTGAAACAACTTTAAAAAAAGCATGAAAGAAACAATGAGGTGCTTACTCCAAGCTGTAGTCCAGGTAACCTCAATCAGCTAATGACCATAAACTTTACACTCTTACTGAAATGCAAAATGTTTTTTGCTGAACTAAGATGGCCTGGAACATGTGCTCAGACACACAGCCTCTGCAAACAACCAACTAGGCCCAGAAGACAAGCCTGAATATGGACAATGCTCGAGCTACTACCTAACAGTACGTAGACAGACAACACTACAGAAATGTTTATCACAGTAGAAAAACAGCAGTGAGCCTTTAAATGAAAGTTTTAAACAGATAAAGGAGCAATGAGACTCTAGAGAATGCTTTTATCTGCAAACAAGCCAGTTATATGATACATTCCTTGGCAGGAAATCAGAACAAAAACTAGCTAGAAAAGATTTACAAACAGTGTGACAGTAAAAACCTTATTTATCATGCCCTGTGAGGCAGAAAATTTTAGTACAATCATGCAGATTAGTTTATAGCTATAAAATACAATAAAAAGTATGCAGCAGACAATAAAAGTGCTATAAATATCTATAAGCAATAACTAGTAAAAATAAGCAAAAAACAGGATACTTAAAGTTATATATCACAGATCAAAGTTTTGCTCAGTGCCCTTCCTCTGATTAGCACTGTGTAAAATGGCAGAAACATTCACAAGGTAACCTCTTAAGTAGCAGAAAGTTGAAACTTGAAACTACCTTTTGATCCAGGGACAACATTATATTTCTTCTTTAAAAAAAATGTGTTTAAGGCCTATAATTTTCTTTTCATTGAATTCATTGAATGTTGTCATGCCAACATCTCAGACTAAGATTTACTTTGAGCCAGGTGTAGTAAATCATACAATAACGAGAAGATTCCATAGGACAAGACATTAGAAGTAATAATGCTAACTCATATAAAGCCTGTTGTGCAAAATACCTTTAACTGGCGGTATGTTTGGAAACAATCACTGAATGATCTGGAGCAAATTAAGTGAAGTGTTTCTGTTACAGACTACTCTAGTTTGTTTGGGATTTTCTCTTTGTTCACAATTTAACTTATTTTTGATGGAGCAAGAAAACTGAGTGGAAAGGTTCATTTGACATCAGGGACCTATGGGTTTGGCATTTCTCAGGAGAAGGTAATATTATATGCAGGTTTCGCCTGGAAGCTGAAATACAGATGTTTATTAGTTAATGAAAGTGTAGAACCAGATAACACTGCAGATATGTGACAGACTAAACACAACAAAGGAAAGGATTAGATGGCGGACAAGAATACTTTACAAGAGGAAATAGTGTAGCGGGATTTAAGGGGGGGAGTGCAAAATACAAACACAGGCACTCACAGTGAGAGATCTTGAATGAAAGGGAAACAATGTAGCTGCATAAGAAAAAGACAATGAAAAAGCATAATCGCATATAAGCATCTGGCAGCTGTACCATGGTGGTTACCATAGGGAGGATTCCATGTCCAAGGAGGTTACTTTTTTTTTAATTTCTCCAAATCTTTTGGGTTTCTAATACCATGACAGGAATGGGCCACATTCCTAAGTCAAAGTATGATTAAAGTTCATGAAATTAGTATTGTTTCAATCTTTGATGTCAGCACTGCTCTTTGCAGCACCTGCAATGTGCCCAGTAATGACTCCTTCAGCAATTCATTTGGGGTTACACGTATTGGTAGCATGTCTAAATGCAATTGTAGAATCCTTTTTATAAGACCCGTTGCTCCTACTACTATTGGAACTGTCTGGGTATCCTTCTTCCACATTGCTCTTGTTTCTGCCTGCAAATCCTGATATGTTATGACTTTGTGTCCCTCTGTACTTAACACAGTCACTGGGTGTGGTGATTTCAATAATCAGTGCTACTTTTGTCTTCTTTTCATGGACCACTATATCCGGTTTTCTGGCATCTATCTTTTGAACTGTTGGTAATGAGTGATCCCATGTGATGTAGACTTCATCATTTTCTATGATGCTTTGTAGCTCATGTTTCCAGTGTTTTTCAGCCACTTCAGTACCATAATGTTTGCACAATCCCCAGTGCAACAGTCTTGTCACATTATTATGCCTTTCAGTATAAAGTCCTTCTGCCATTAGTATGTCACAACCAGCAATGAGGCGTGCCACTGTTTCCAATTTGATTTTACAAAACCTACATTTGTCTGTTTCTCCTACATGTTCAATGGACTTTGTAAACCAGTGTGTACTTAGCCCACTATCTTGGGCCACCAATATTAACCTTTTATGGTTTGAATTTGCCTGTCTTAACAATTCCTCCATTCATTCCTGATCAACATGAGGTTCTTCCAGAAGTTTTCTATACTTGCAACTATATTTATGCATTTTCTGCATTTTTTGTCTTCTCAGCTGATCCTTCACCTTATATTCTTTTTTTTGTTTTTTGGCATATTTAGTTGCTGCCTCATTTTTATCTACTTCTGGTTTAATTTCCATTCCTGCTTGAAACTGATATGCTTCTGTTAGATTAAGCAGATAAGTCATCTTAGATTTATTTTCATCGTGTTTCAGAACTTTCACTATGTTTGGGTCTTGTGAGGTCAGTAGATATGTGTGGAGACCCAAGATTGCAGATCTATACATGTAATCAATTTCAAGGAGGCCCATCCCTCCTTCGGAATGGGGAATATATAATCTTGGTATGCACTGATTTTTATAAATCATTTGGTGAGCATGAAGCATCCATCTTGTTTTCCTGTCTAATCTATGCAACACATTTTGGGGCAAGTCAGTCACTCCAAAACTGTAAGTTAGGACAGGAAGAGTAAATTGGTTAATAGCTTGGATTTTGTTCATAGATGTCAACACTGTTTCAGGAGTAATTTGTCTTCTAAAGTATTCCTTACTAAGTTTTATTCACATTTGTTCATGTTTTAATGTTGATCCTTCATCAATTCCCAAATATTAATACACTCCCTCTTGCTCAAGTTCTTTTATATCACATTCTTGTCCCAAACTGATGTTTTCTTGGTGCTGCAGTTTTCCTGCTTTAAAGGTTACTTTTGCACATTTATCAAGACCAAATGACATTCTTGTATCATCTGAAAAAGTTTTGACAACTTGCAGTTGTGCTTTCAGTTCCTCATCTGATGAGCTATACAGTTTTAAATCATCGACAAAGAGAAGATAAGTCTTTACACTTTGTTGCTTTCTAGGAGCCAAATTATAGCCATGGCCAAAGCTGTTAAGTAGATAGCTTAATGGGTTAAGGGGAAGGCAGAATAACAGCAGTGACAGAGTCAACCTAGAATATCCCCCTTTGAATTTTTATCCCTGAAATAATAATTTGTCCTTTATCGTGGCCTAATTTCAAAGTGGTATGCCACTGTTTCATGGTCACTGTAATGTAGTTGTTCTGTGTAGGGTGTACCTTATACATTTTTAAGCACTCTTTTATCCATGAATGTGGGATACTATCAAATGCTTTTTTATAGTCAATCCATGCCATGCTTAAATTCTTTCCCTTTTTTACAGTTCTCTACTATGACTTTATTTAACAACAAATGATTCTTTGTTCCATATGACTTTGTTTTATTGTCCTTTTATTCTACTGCCATAATTAAGTTTTCTTCTAAATGACTATAAACTGTTGGCATCAAGTCCAGTGTATAGTTTATATGTTGTCGGAAGGCATGTTATTGGTCTTAGTTTTTAGGGTAGCTTGCAGGCTCACTCAAGTAGTAGTAGTATTGCGTTTCCTGTTGTTAGCCAGGTTGGTGTCTGTTCAGGGTACGCATATAAATAGTTCTTTCTCATGGCTAAATCTTCATGCAAAGATGTTAATACTTTTAACCAGAAGTTAGGTACTGCATCGGGGCCTGGGATTTTTCAACTGGAGAGTTTTCTTAACTTTGTTTCAATCTCTCTGGCTGTTACTTCATCCCATTTCATATCCTGTACCTTAAAATCTCTTATACTTTCTTTTACTTTTTCTACCCGTTTAGCATCTTTGTTATGCTCTACAGCAGCTTCATAAATACTTCTCCAAAATGTATCTAGTTCTTCTTTTTCAGTGGTCTTTCAATTCCTTTTACCTTATTTCCCAACTCTCTATCGAATGTTTTGGGTCATCGATAAAGTGCTTATCTTGTACTTTTCCTTTATATTTATCTGTGTGTCTTCTAAGTTTTTCTACCTGTGAAGCGATTTTTAGCTTGTTATTTGCGATAGTACATGATAGATTCTGATCTGTTCTAATACTGCACATTGCTTTTATTATGTCCATCTTTCTTAGTATTTTTGTTGATCTGTTCCCTCTTCTATATTCTTCTAACAGTGACACAACTGCTTTATAGTTTTTTTCTATTCAATACTTCCATGATGGTATTTGATTTTTCCACTTCTTTTCCCTCATGACCTGGTGTTCTTGAAGTAGGACTTTACCAGTTATTAATTTAGCTGCACAGTAATATATCCTGTTTACTTCTGTTATTTCACATGGATCTCTATGGACAGTTCTAATTACTGTGTTCATTTGTTTTATCAAACATCTGACTTTTTGGGTTTTATTGACCTTCTACAGTCTATTTCTTTCATTGATCTTAATATATTTATCTATCTGTATTAAATCAAGCAACTCTTCTCTTGGCTCATTTTCTTCTAAACTGAGGGCACATTTTTTTATTTTCCATTTCATGTGGGCATCTCCCTGTGGCACATTCTTTTCAATTTCACCCTGTGCCATCTGTTGCTCTTTCGTATGGGAACTTACTGGCCTATTACTCCTCACCATTGACTGCGTCAGAGTTTCCACAGTTTCCTGTTCCCTCCCTTGTTGTTCAGCTTCAAGTGAACATTTATACTGGTTTCCTGTGGAAGGCTCCAAAATACCTTCATATAGCACTTGACTAATTGCTTCCCATTCCACTGGTTTCCCCTTAATTTGGATATCCATTGCTCTATCCTGTTGGGATGCTTTCTGAATTACATTTTCTATGCTGAATCCTTCTCTTTGCAGGTACTCAATAACCTCAATTTCTATTTGTTTAACTTCTCCATTGCTAATCTCCTTTTCTGCTTTTCCTCTGTCTTCTTATTTTTGTATTGTAAAGTTTTCCATATCCAGATTATTTTGCCTGTATTTCTCTTCAAATATTTTTGGTGCTGCTCTTTCTGTATTGGTTAGTTTTGCTTTCTCCTTGGCATAAATATCACACCATATTAAATCCCTTTTTCTTTCCCATGTCCATATTTCTTCTTTGGATGTCTTCTGATTTTTCTGCTTCCCCTTACTTTGTGGACTCACTCCATCCTGCTGTGATGTAACCTGTGTTTGACCTTCTACACCAAATCCTTCACTTGGCAGGTACTCCATAACTTCAACTTCTATTTTTTTTTGTTACAGTAGGGAGATGGATTCCATGGCCAAGGAGGTTATATTAGAGAGGATTCCAATATGAGGATATGAGGCATGAATGAAGGATGGTATTGATTTGAATGAATTGATCCAATCACCATAAAGTGGACCAGGGGGGGGTCTGTATCATATTATCGACATTTCAAAATGTCGAAGCACCTTTACTTGACACAAACATGTCGAACACTTAATTTGTCGAATGGCCAAAACACTGATTTCTTTCCAAGAGAAAGATATTGGAAGGGCAACAGACAACACGACATAAAAAATAAAGTATTTAAGTGGGGGGTCTTCACCCCCCCACTGTGGGGGGCTGTGCCCACCACACCACCCCTTACTAAATATTGTAACTCTGAGACTGCACTACAGTTGGGGAAAGCGCAGGTGTGACAGAACGGCCAACCAATTTCTTTCCCTTAAAAAGAATTCAGTGTTTTGGTCATTCGACAAACTCAGCGTTCGACATTTTCATATCAAGTAAAGGTGCTTTGACATTTTGAAATGCTGATAATATGATATAGACCAAGACTAGGGGATTAGCACTGAAAGGATGACTGACTGAAAATGCAAGTAAAGGCTTTGCACAGGGAACATAGGAAATGTTATGTTAGTTAGAATCAAGATTAACTAGAGAATTCATTTATATTGATAAAGGGAAGTTTATAGGAATTATGCTAACGGAAATTCTTCCAAGACTAGCCTTATAAAAGGCAGTTCATTCAAAGCTGTGCAAAACAAGAAGAAGAATAGATGAGTAACAGCTACAAAGAGCTAAACCCAAACATAAAACTACTGTTCAATCTCAGCCTTACTACAGGATATGTACCCAAAGAGTGGCGTACAGCAACAGTGGTCCCTCTCCACAAAGGTGGTGCCTCAACGGATCCTGGAAACTATCGCCCCATAAGCCTGACTAGCTTGGTCTGCAAAGCTATGGAAAGGATTATCATGGACCTCATAAATAAAGATATTGGGGACCTACAGACACTGGAGCCTACCCAGTTCGGCTTTGTTAAGGGCAGATCCTGCCTATTAAACCTGGTTGATTTCTTTGAAACAGTCACCAAGGCCATTGACGAGGGGAAGGTGGTCCACACAGCCTACCTGGACCTCACAAAAGTCTTAGATACAATACCCCACTCGGGCATTATAGATAAGCTCACCAGCTTAAATATAAACCCCTATGTCACTAGATGGGTTGCAAACTGGCTCAAGGACAGAACCCACATGGTTAGAATTGCTGGAGCCGTGTCAGACTCCAAACCAGTTACAAGTGGCGTCCCACAAGGCTCAGTCCTGGGACCTTTCTTGTTTGGTATATATTTCTTGGAGGTACAGGCCAACACAGAAGGACTGTGGCTGACCAAGTTCGCAGATGACTGCAAACTGGGCACCATAATCGACTCTCCAGCCGACACAAGCATCCTCCAAAAGGGCCTCATAGAAACAGACAACTGGTGCCAGAGCCATGGGCTCAAGCTAAACACCAAAAAGTGCATAGTCATCCCCTTTGGCAAAAACAAAGTGCCCACAAATTACCACATAGGTGATAATCCATTAAGTACAGAAGAAGTAATTAGGGACCTGGGGACCCAAGTTGATAGCAATCTCTCATTTGACAACCATGTGGCCAAAGTGGTTAGAAAAACATTTTATATAGCCCACCTAATCATGAAGGGATTCACATCTAGATCAGGGGAGGTCATCGTGCCTCTTTAGTCATCCCTCATCAGGCCCATAATTGAGTACAATGCCACTTTTGGGATGTACTTTACCAGACAATAGCAGCAACCGGAAAGACCCCAAAAGTGCCTCACCAAGAGGATCAAATGGCTCAAACAGATGCCATATGCTGCCCGGTTAAAGAAACTCCAGCTCTACTCAGTGGCATACCACCTGCTCAGAGGTGATCTGTGCCTGACGTATAAAGCCATGTCCAACCTGGAATTAATGGACATGCTGCACCTCAGAAAATCCAAATCCCATCGAGCTATGTGCTCGAGAGACTTGAACCTCAGCACTGAAATAAATAGGACATGCTGGAGGGACAGATTCATAACCCAGAGGCTCCCTTCACTCTGGAATAAAATCCCAGTCCAGGTTAGGCAGAGTCCCTCATTGACTCTCTTCAAGAGGAATCTTGATGAGTGGATGGGAGATCATAGGTTTACCCCAGGTATCACTTCTGTGTCACTGTTAGACAGAGGCACAGTATACTAACCTCGAAAAAGGGCATAGCAAAATTAATTTAAAATGGGTGGCGAAAGCCAAACACACTCTGGCTAGGCTTATAAATGCCCTAGGGCAGATAGCCTAGTATGAACCTATGAACCTATAATATCATGTGACATAAATGATATAGTAAGGTTAACCATGGTCATAGTTATGCACAAAGCAAGGGACTTAACTTGGTATCACTTGTATGAGTGTCAGTTGCATTTTTGGGTGTGCTTTTAATGCCCCATTCCAGAACCACCAGCCCCATTTCAGCACAGTCTGCAAGCATGTCATTGAGGAGCTGAAGGAACAGAACAATACGAGACAAGGACTATGAAAGGCACATTGATCATACATGGAGATGCCACTGGAATTGAAGCAAAGAAGGAAAGTGGATATTAAAGGATGATGAGGTGAGATATAGTTGAACATTGTTCCTATAAATTAAAAAGTGAACAAGGAGAATGTGGTTCTAATAGGAGAAAGCAGGAGGGGGAGAAGCAGACCATCATTAGCAAGTGGTGGTGGAACAAGAAGTTAGAATAAACGGTAATTTTGGTGTCTGCCAAAATCTGGTGCATTGCTCATGGACCGTGGTCTGACATTCATACAGATGACTGAGATATGAACGTGGTATTAAGGTTTACAGGTTTCATTGTCATGCCTGCGAGTTATTCACCTTCAAGAAGAGTGATTATTGTAAACATACATCAATATTCTCTACTCCTATATACAGGTGTATGTATAATGTGTGGGAGTCTAGTATCTATTTCATGAAATGTGCTGCAATGGATGTTTGGGGAATGAGGTTTAAGATGAATTCATTAATCATGAATTTCATTTCCCTAATCTTGTAGTACAAGATATTTCATAAATCACTCAATCCACTCCACAGCGTGTTCCATATACTCATGGTTTCCATTTTTTAATATTGTTTCTCATGGAACGTTGAAACTCAGGAAATGTCGGCTGAATAGGTCCTTATGTAATTTCTGTAAGCCATTATGAATGGGATGTATGAATTTTTCTACTCTACTTCTGAGGTAATTTTTAGACAATTTTTCTTTTTTATGTGGCCAGGTAATTTTTGGCCTTATTTTAGTATTTATAATGAAGATTGTGTTCAGATACATTACTTATTTTATATTTTATTCAATATTATTTAGTTTAGACTTTTAGCACTCAGCCTTTTTTGAAGATAATGTCACCTTCCAACAGGCTGACTGCAGTTCTGAGCTTCATTTATTTTTGTTAATTTGTTTTCAACTTTTTCTTATTTGAATTTTGTTAAATTTAATTTCTAGCTTCTGTGTGATTTATGTGAGGACATTTTTTTTGGTGGGGACAGAGAACTTTGTGAGTGCAGTGAGAGAAATATTTTTTTTCTTTAAATGCATTTAACACATTGCAGTAGGTAGTTTGTACATGATGAGAGGCAATGTGCGGTGGGTGCAATTCAGAAAAGCACTCCGTGCAAGCAGTGGTGATTGACTAGAAAAGCTTCTTTGAGTAGAAACACTTCTTAAAATATAACCGAATAACAATTTAATGAGATGGTAATGAGCAGCAGTATTAAAATGAGGGGCTCCTAGTATGCAAATGAGGTGAAACAAGATGGTGGAGAGATGCAGAAGCATACAAAGACCATGGCATGATGGGGACCACCAGTGTTGAGAACCACAACATAATTCCACTGTACATGCAGGGGAGATGCAGAAACACATTAGGGGTTTCTACAGTATTAATCAATGTGCACATTCAACAAGCTATAATTGTCACTATAAGCAGCTACAGTTATGAATGTTGTCATATCATTTGGCTGTGCTTATCCTTTCATTGTCTTTATGACACCAACATTGTAAACTGGTACCATATGGCTAGGAACACAATATAAACACTGCAAAACATTGTCAGCCTTATCTGTAGGCTTACAGGAGCCAAAGAATACTTATCACTGTATATACTTAGGTATTTGCGGCCTGAACTATACTGGCTACAATGTTTTCCATTGACCACATAGGGGCATAATGATGGCATCTCAGGAATCTGCCGTGAGAGTACTCCATCAGTTTCTTGATGTCAAGCTGCAGCATTTGGGGGAGCATGCATGATTCCACACATATTCCAGGGAGAGAGTCAGCACTATACCAGATTTCTAAGATGCAGCTCATTTCCCTAAGGTACTCAGGGCCATAGACTGCACCCACATTGAAATAAAGGCCCCACCTGCTGACCTGGGAAGAATGTATGTGAATCGTAAAGAGCATAACTCCATCAAATGCCAATTGATCTGTATTGTACAGGGTATCATCTGTAATGTGTCTGCAGGCCACGTAGCTACTGTCTATATCATTTCTCAACCCAGGTACAAAAAGAATCTCATACCCAGACATTCACCCTCTTCAAACAGCTACCTATTTTAAAACATACTTCATAAAAAGCATAGCCAATTTAACCTCAAACTCACCTAACACCCTCCCTTCCATGCAGTTATCTTCCTCTACCTTAGACCCTAGCACATTTCCTTCACAAAACTCACCTAACTGCAATTTCTCCAATGGACATACAGACAGCTCTACCCACTTTATCTTTCAATCAGCTTCTATAACTCTCATAAAAAAGCTTTTACATAAACTAAAACCTTGTTCCTCCTCAGCTGACAACCTTCTCCCATAGTACCTAAATCTAGCAATGGCATACCCAATCAGCATTCTTATCAATAGATCAAACACAAAATCCTGCATCTCTAACTTGTGGAAAATGGCCCATATTATCCCCTTACATAAAAGAGATAATTTCACTGAGGTTATACATTTCCATTTCATACCCATCCTGTTTCCACTTTCTAAAATCCTTAAAAGATGTATACATCAACAATTTATCCACTATATCTTGAAAATTAACTAATCAGCAATACCCAACATGGATTTCGGCCACACCACAGCACCTCTACTGCATTGTTATAATTTACAGATACTGTCAATAAATCTCACAACTCTAATAAACTTGTATCTGTAGTATTTCTAGATCTTTCAAAAGCCTTTGACATGGTTTGTCACAGCAAACTCATCAATCAGCTGTTCATCCTGAGTCTATCATCTCCATCTGTTCAGTGGTTCTCTAGCTACCTTACAAACAGGCAACAAGCTGTAAAATGGCAAGGATCCCTCTCTACATACCTTCTGATGTCCATAGGAGCTCAACAAGGATCCATCCTTGGTCCTCTACTGTTCACTATTTTTATCAATAACATACATTCATCTTCCTGTGAAGGCACCTTGATTCAATACACAGATGATTGTACCATCATCTGCTCTTCAAACATTTTAACTCACCTCCAAGAAATCACTCAACAAGCTATCATCTCCATTGAAACCTGGTTTACAAGAGAACAACTCCTACTTAACCCCCCCAAATAACAAACTCCTCCTCTTTACTCAAAAACTCACACTCCTAACAAAGCATCTTTCAAAAACTTCTTGGCAAATGACACTGAAACTGAATTAGTCCACTATACCAAACTATTAGGAGTTATGTTTGTCTTTCGGCTTTTCCAGATTAGGGGTCACCACAGCGGAACTCCAGTCCACTAATGATTGGCCGTTGGTTTTTATGGTGTTGAGTTGCCAGCCCGATGCCCAACCTTCAATGAAGGCACGCCCATTCAACGCATGTCTTTTGAACGCCCACTCGACCACGGGGAGGACATGCAGACTCCACACAGAAGGCACTCCCAAACCCAAGCTGAGAATCGAACGGGAGAACCTCTTGCTGTGAGGCAACAATGCTACTGATGCACCACCGCGAAATCATAATAGACAATGATCTTAAATTTGATCTCCACATCCAAAGCAATATCAGGAAAAAAACAACAAAATCTAGGGATGCTGTACAGCAACAAACATTTTCTGAGCACACCCACAAAATTACTCTAGCCAAAACGTACCTTCTGCCCTCTATACTGTATGGAGCACCAATTCTAACCAATTTACAATCCTCCATAGAAAACAAACTTAAAAGCTGTTACAACAAAATTGCCAAGTTTGCTTCTAATTCATCCTCTTTTGCTCATCACTGTAAAGCTTTGCATACCCTTAGCTGGTTGGAACTCCCCCTCCACCTCTCTTACATTCAGCTTATAACAATACAAAAAAATCCTACACAAATCATTAGCTTGCCCTGCTCTTACCCATTTAATCAACATATATTTCCCTAAAAGAACTCAGATCAGAAGACAAAAACCTCTCACCATAAATAAACCGAATAAATCCCCTAGACAAAGCCTAAACTCATACTCAGTAGCAGAAAAATGGAACTCCTTACCTCTAACCACCAGAACTATTTCTAACCTACCTACCTTTAAATGCTCCCTAAAAGAATACCTTACAAAATCTTCATATACAGCCAAGGAAGTACATCTCAGGTCATTTACACCTACATGGATTATGATGTAATCATACTGGTACCTGCGGTGTAATGACTGGGGTACATATGTGGTTTGGTGGATCCTGGATCCAAATGAGTAACAGTTATCTTCTCCTTGTAAAGTCTGGTTAGATGGCCATCAGCATATCTTACAAGGGAGTCCCCTCTGTAGAGAGTCCTGGGAAGTGCGCCTGCTTGCCTTAAGGGCTTACTGTTTGAGACTCTGCTGAGAGTGAAAGTATGCATGATGTTTGCTGTCGCTTTTTCTGAGTGCCTTTGGACTTGTTGAGACATAACTTTGACAAGGGGCAGTCTAAGCAATTATTGTTGCTTAGGAAGATTGCTTTTAAGTGTCTCTCATACATTAGTCTATGTGTGCGCGTTGTATGCTATGTGAGATGGGTGTTCTATGCATGGTTTTGACAACCTGATGTATGCTTGCATGTGAGAGTTTAGCTTCCACATACTATGTCTGATTCTTTAAGGATTAAGTGGTTGTCAGTAAACATGAGACAATTGTTGCATTGTTTCAAGTTGCCTATATTCACCAAACTACCTACAGAGAAGTTATTAAATTGCGTATCTATACTGTCCAGTTATTTGGTTTGTGAACTACTAGGGGGTGTCAGTGTTCTATGGCTATTAAAAGTGCTTTGTAGGTGCAGACTAATAAGGATGCTTTATTGGGGCTGATTATGCAAAGTAGCACTAAATTCTACTAACTTTAATGTTCACACAATACTGAATTCTACTAAATCTATAAGTACTGCCACTCAACGCCCAAGTAGCTATGCCCCACAGCAGGGATGTGATAGTGAGGAAAAGAGTGCATTAAAGCAGGACAAAATGAATTGGTGTTGAGAATGGGTGACCTGAATGCACATATTGGAACAGAGAGAACAGGATATGAGGACTGCCTGGGTCCACATGTATGGAGCAACAGGAATAAAGAAGGAGAGGCCATTCTAGACTTCTGTATGGCAAAGAACTTGATAGTAGCCAACACATGGTTCAGAAAGACAGACAGTCACATGGTCACATACAAGAGTTGCCGATATGTAACTCAGGTTTGCTTTCTGCTAGTAAGGAATAGACACTGGGGTAGAATCAATGATTGCGAAGACATCCCCAGTGAAAGAGTCGGCCTACAGCATAAACCACTGGTTGCTACAATCAGCAGCAAGCAGTGGCCAGAGAAGCTCTAAGGGCATAAGAGAGAAGGCTAAAGACTGGAAGTTGATTGGAAAGAAAGCAGAACATTTTAAGGAATTCCTCAGAGCTTTAGTGCATCAAGAAGAAGAGGAAAATGTGGAGATGAAGAAGAACGGCAGCACCACAAAGCAGGATGTGTATGGACTACAGAACAGATATGTGGCTGAGCCAGGTGTGGAAATAAGGTACCTAAGGAAAGCTAGTGCTGAAATGCAGAAGTTCATGAAATCATTAAGAAGTGCAGGAAAAAGTGGGAGATAGAAAAGATGGAGCAGGCTAGGAATGAATATTGGTTGGCTAACAAAGAGGCTAAGTAAGGAGTTGCAATAGCAAAGAACAAGGCATCAGAGGTGCTCTACCATCTTCTGGAAAGTGAGACAGTAGATGGCACAAGAAACTATATCAGGTTGAAGGCAATGACAGAAAGGTAAAGAAGTTAGTCAGGCACTCTTTTTAAGGGATGCCAGCAACAACCTGCTCACTAGCTCACAGGACATTTAAGGCAGATGGAAGTGCTTCCAGCAGCTTCTGAATGAAGAAAACCGCACAGAAACTGCACTGTCTCAGACACAACCTACAATGAAAGAAGAGGAGGAGCCCACCCTAGAAGTAGTAAGAATAGCACTATGGAAAATGAAGTCAGGGAAAGCAGCAGGCTCAGATGAGGTCACAGCAGATATGATAAAGATGGTGGGTAAGATAGGGGAGAAATGGATCTTGAGGGTACTCATAGAACTCTAGAGAGAAAGATGTATCACAGATAACTAGACAATAAGCATACTAGTGCCAGTGTTCAAAAACAAAGGGGACATTCAGAAATATGGGCAGTACAAAGGTATCAAACTCCTGTTACATTGGATGTAAGTTCTGGACAGGGTGATCGATAAACTACTACACAGAGTATTATAAAGTAAGATGGGAGATAAAGGGTGATCGATAAACTACTACACAGAGTATTATAAAGTAAGATGGGAGATAAAGGGTGATCGATAAACTACTACACAGAGTATTATAAAGTAAGATGGGAGATAAAGAGTTCAGATTCAGATCAGGATGCAGCACAACTGACCTAATGTTTGCAGTGTGACAGATAGTTGAGAAGAAGCTAGAGGGGAGGAAAAAGTCCAGATTGGCATTCCTGGACTTGGAGAAAGCATATGGCAAGGTCCCAAGAAAGCTGATCTGGGGAGTACTGTGGTGGTTTGAAGTCCCAGAAACATTGATAAAATTAGTGTAAGCTATGTGCAAGGACCCAATGACTAAAGTACGAACAATGTTCAGCCTCACAGAGAGGTTCCCAGGTCGAGTGGGTGTGCATCAGGGTTCAGGCATGAGCCCGCTGCTGTTCATACTAGTGACTGACTACATTAGCAAGCAGGTCAGAGGAGACAGATAAACAAAGTTGTTGTATGCAGACAATATGGCATTATAAGCAGACTCTGACCAAGAACTTTAACAAAGGATAGGGGAATGAAATGCAAAACTGAAGGCACATGGGCTGGAACTGAGTACAAATAAGAAAGTGGTAATGGCAGCAAATGGGGGAAATCAGAAGAAGCTGAGAACTGAGATTGAAGCTAAAATAATGGCACAGATTAATGGCTGCAAATCAGGGAGGGGTGGTTGAAGAGAAGGGAAGTCTGAATGAGGAGGTCAAAGCTGGAATCAGAGGGGATGTAGCCAACTGGCACAGAGTGTCAGGTTTAGTATATGGCAGAAGAATGTCAATGAATCTGAAAAGTAAGGTGCAAAAAACAGTGGTTTGACCAGCACTACTGTATGGTACAGAAATTGGGGCAGTAAAGGCAGCGCAGTTGAGGAAGCTAGAGGCGATGGAGATGAACTGCCTGAGACAGGTGGTAGAATGCACACTGTGGGACAGACGAAGAAATGAGGACATAAGAGCAGAAGCCAAAAATAGCTCCAGTTGAAGAAATTGTCAAACAGAACAGATTACCATGGTTTGGACATGTGCAGAAAAGCAGAAGACAATCTGATGAAGAAGATTTTGGACAGACAGGAAGAAGTACAGGGGAAATTTAGGCATCCAACAAAGAGTCAGATTGATTGTATGACAGAAGACCTGTGACTGTCTGGCATGAGTGTCAAAGAAGGCAGGTGAGTGGCACTGAATAGAGAGAGATGGTGACTGTTGACAGGCAGCCTGACCCCATGTAGAAAATGGGAAGAATAGAGATGATGGTGATGATGATGATGATGTAGACAGTAACCCGGCCTTTGACCAGCATGTGTCTACGATGGTAAGGACATCATTCTATGTCATGCAACTTATAAATAATGGTATTGTTGCATCCAGCTCCTCATCAGACCAGTTATTGAGTAAAAAGCCCTCTTCCATGTGTACCTGACTTGACTTATACAACAACTGGAACATTCACAGATGTTCCTCTCTAAAAGAATCTAGGGTGTAAACAGCATGTGGTATGCAAACTGCCTGAAAACCCTATCCCTTTACTTGATATCCTACTGAGAGGCGATCTATGCCTGGCCTACAGAGTATCCTCTGATCCAGGTATGATGGACCTGTTCTACATCCACAAAACAAATTATATCGATATTATCTCATCTAGGGACCTAAACATTGCTTGGTACATAAATAGGACATCCTGGAGGGTCAGGTATATGTCTCAGAGACTACCCCTTCTCTGAACAGGCTTCCCATCCAAGTCAGGAAGAGTTCATCCCTAATCCAATTTCAGCATAATGTGGACCAGTGGAAGGGGAAATGGAAATTTACCCCAGTCTGGCACCTATGTCTCTAATAGATAGAAGCAGCCTGTAAATGCTTGACCACCTATGCACAAGCATACATCTACCCCATAAAAAAGTAATATACTGCAGACAGAGTTAATGCAAACAAATGATTGGTGCCAAAGCCATGGATTAAACCTAAATACAAAAAAAAAAAAAATATTCCCTTTGGGTATAGCTGACATCCCTGCTAATTACATTATAGACAGCACCCCACTAAGTGGAGACCCAGTGGCATGCGATGGGTATTCAGGTCAATAGCAACCTGAACTTTGACCACCATGTATCCACAAAAGTAAGGAAATCCTCCTATGTGGCACATCTTATAAGTAAAAGCATCAAATCTAGAGCTAAGGGTGCTATAATTCCATTATACTCTGCCATCACCAGACCAATAATTGAGTACAATGCTCCCTTTTGCATGTACCTCACCAGACACCTACAACAATTGGAGAGACCACAGAGGCTTCTCACTAAGGAATTACAGGGTACACAAAGCAGATATTACATAGAAAGACTGAAAGCCCTGCCACTGTATTCTGTCTACTACAGGTTGCTAAGAGGTGACCTGTGCCTGGCTACAGAGTAGTCTCTGACCCAGCCCTAATGGAAATGTTACACATTTGTGAATCAAACTGCACAAGGGTCACTTGCTCCAGGGATCTTAACCTAGCCTCTGACGTGAACAGGTCATGCTGGAGGGATAGACCCATCTCTCAGATACTGCCACTTGTCTGGAACAAGTTTCCAATTCATGTGAAATAGAGCCCGTCCCTGACTCTCTTCAAAAGTAAAATAAATCAATAGATGGGTGACCGCAAATTCAGTCTTGAAATGGTACCCATGCCCTTCCTGGACAGAGGAAGTCATTATTAACTATAATAGACCCTTAACTCAGTGAACTTCAGTCACCTAACCACCAACAACTGGGGCAACTTGGGACAAATATGCCTAGACTTGTAAGGGCTATAGGGCCATTAGGCTCGTAACCTTCTGTGAACCTATAAAGTAGGGTATCAAAACATGCCAAATAAATTTTAGAATCATGGCTAGGCTTCAGAAGGTCCCCTGGGGTCATTAGCCCAAAAATCATCCACAAACTTAAGCTGAACAGGAACTAAAGTGAATGGAATGTTCTGGTATCATTAACAGTTAACATCAGCAGAATGGGTAAATGGTCACTGCTGCAGAATATGGCAAGTGTTGCATCTTCATTACTCCACAATATGTAAATAGCATGAATAAAAGTGAGTATTTCATATGACTGAATAAGTAGTTCCAGCAATGCCAGATGTTAAGCTCCTTGCATTGCTAAATGCAAGCAGTTGTTTCTGGCAGATAAACCTAGAGGAAGTAGTATATGGACTGGATACATCTAATCCATGACTAGAAAAGTCAGAATCCTTAGACTTCATTTTGTTATTTCATCAGCAACAGAGGTATTTTTAACAACTGCTCATGAGTAATTGAATGTTTGCAATGTGTGATTAACACAGTGAGTCTGGCACAAGAAGAACATACCACATGCATGACAGAGTTATTGAATGAAGGAATGCAACACACTTTAAGATAAATAAGAGTAGATACAAAATAAGTGGCATGTCTGAAATACATTGGTCATATTTTAATGTCAGGGGGACCAAAACATGACTTACACAAAATCAGAACAATATTTCAAATGCCAAGACCAGAACTTTTAGCAATGATGAAGTATGTTGCAAAGTCTGTACCTAATTTGGCTGAGAGAGCCTCTAAGAAAGCTATTAGAAAATGATGTAGACTGGAATGGAGCTATGACTAGGACGGTATTTTGAAATGTTCAATAAACTAGTTAGAGATGTGTCAATGTTAAAATAATATGTCATGAAGAAGGCATTTGCACTTCAAACAGATACCACTCAGAGTGGCAGAGAAGCTATGATCCTATAAGACAATAGATACATGTTTTGGGGTCTCTGTTATTACAGATATTACACATATAAAAAATATGCAATGTAGAAAGAGATCTAATATCAATATTCTATAGATGTGGGGCAGTCTATGACTATGCCTATGGTAAAATAACCGCATTGAAACAGACCACAAACTCCTGTAAAGCATATTCAGAATGCTTTTGTACAAGGCAAATCTGAGATAGACTAGTCTAATCTGAAAATGAACTACAGATCACAGAAAGAGGTATACATATAATTTAAGTGGAGAGTATATACAAGACAATTTTGAAGAAGTGCTTGAAAAGGAATCATTGACTAGAAAAGTGTTGATAATATCTTACAAATGTAGCTAGTGGAAGCCATTATAGGTCCATAGGTTAGTTCTAGACTAACTGCCCTTGTGGGCCATTTTAAGCCTAGCCAGTTAACCCATGTGAGACTCAAACCCTGCACCTTGTGTCTGTAAGTTAAACATCTTAACCATTATGCCAACCTCCCATTACAGTAAAAGTCTGGCCTAAACTAAAATACACTACTCATGCACATAGTATGCATCAAGCACAAAAATCAACAAATATTGAGATTCTCTCGAAAAACTTACCAAAACACCAGAGACCTCCAAAACACAAGACCGCTACAACCAACACAGTTCCCACAGCACCCATGACACATAGTAATGTTAGTGTCTCATCTACCAAGCCTATAAGATGTAACACTTAAAAAACAAGTTTTCTTGTCATTGGACACTCCATAGTGAGACAAACAGATGCCCACTCACTAGGTTGGAAAAGTAGAAAGTCATGGTCAGCTGCCTGTGCGGTGCCAGGATTAATCAGATCATGCATGCACTCAGGTCTCTCAGCAACAAGTACCATTTTGACTCTGTCATAGTTCATGTTGGAGTGAACGACCTGAGATGTACCTCACGGGACTATATGAATAGAGACAGGATGGAGGTCTCTAAGTATGTGTCCCAGGCAGGTATGTCCCTAGCCTTGAGCAGTATACTACCCTCACCTAGAATGATGTCACAGTATAAACAAAAAATTATTGATTTCAATAATTTGGTTTATTTTTGGTGTCATTCAAAGGGAATCCATTTTCTGCCAGCCTGGGAATTCATGGTCAACAAACATCGCTGCTTTGCCCGAGATGGTTTGTACCTGGCACAACTAGGCTTTTGGCTGCTGGCAGAGACTTTTGCCTCCCCCATAGTGCCTTTTTCAGGCAAAGTCTCGAAAACAAAAACTACTGATGTGCAATTTGCCAATCATGACAAAATAAGGGTTATGCTGCAAAATGCTAGGAGCTTAAACCAAAATCTGCACACCCTAGAAGTACTTCTATCACTGGAAGATGTAGATGTCTGCGCATCACATAAACCTGGTTCAAGGTCTCAGACAGTACCCTGGCCTTGCAAGGCTACAATGCCTTTCAGACTTTCAGACCACAAAATGAACATGCAAGAACCAAAGGAGGCAGTGTTTCTATCTATATTAGAGATAAATTTCCCTCCCGACTAGTTATACTGGACAACTCCATGGAGTTACTCCATGTTCAGGTTACTGTGGGTAAGAGCCCCATTCAACTCATAGCCAGTTATAGATCACCCTGCACGGGTCATGACGTGCACAAAGATTACTTGACTAAATTGGAGTCAATCCAAATATTCCCAAACACCCGGTTATGGGAGATATCAATTATTCCACCATCAACTAGGAAACCTACTCTATCCCTAACTCAATAGCACAATAGTTCCATGACGTTGTTAACTCAAATGCCCTGGAACAAATAGTTCATACCCCAACAAGAGGAACAAACATACTAGATCTGGTCTTCATTAACATGACAAACAGATGCACTGCCTCAACTCTCAGAGCCTCATTAGTTAAATCTGACCACAAATCAGGCACCTTCAAGCTGGCACTAAAATCAGAACTCAATGACACTCACAAAGGGTGAAGTCAGACTAAAAAACTTCAGCAAGGCAAACTATACCCTCCTAGGGGAAGATATAAATGCATTCCAGGTCCCATCCTCAGCTGGAAGTGGTAACTACACCGAAGCTTACACTAAAGCCCTGTACAACCACTTGCATAAGTGTATAGACTCATCTGTTCCAGAAGGAATCAACACCAGAGACCCAAGTAAAAACAAGCCACAATAGTGGACATCCAGCATCAACAAACTTCACAACAAACACAAAATGTTGCAGTCCAAGAAAACAAAGATGAGGCCTCAACAATGGAAAAGCACCCTCCTCAGCCTCAACAGGCAAATCAGACAACATGTCAAATCCTCTACAGGCTCCTTTGAGGAAAAACCTAGCAAGCACTGCTAAGGATAACCATAAGGCCTTTAACAGCTACATACAGAGCCTAAAAGGTTGGACCCAGGCATGTGCTGAACTTGTGACTAATGGTATCACACACACTGACCTGCTAGTGGATAGGTTTGGTGAAAATTTCACTTGCTTATCCCCTCCAAATGTATCAGAAACCTTGTCCCCAGTTTCCTCCCTGCCCTACATATCTGAAGAGCAGGTCATTAAAGCCTTGTTCAAGGCAAAAAGTACAGCCTCCATGGGACCATATGGCATCCCGGGCTGTCTTCTAAACAGGCTAAAACATGAACTAGCATCACCATTAAGTATCCTTTTCAGTCATACCATAACCACAGGCTTTGTTCCTGCAGAATAGAGAACAGTAACAGTTATTTCCCTCCACAAAGGTGACCTAGCAATGGACCCGAGAAATTATAGACCTATAAGTCTGACCAGCCTCATCTGTGAGGCCAAGGAATGTATCATTATGGACCTCATAAACAAAGGCATATGTGACCTCCAAACCCTGGATCCTACCCAGTTTGGCTTCATTAAGGGCAGATCCTGCTTGTTAAATCTGGTAGATTTTTTTCAAAAATGTGGCCAGGGCCATTGACAAGGGCAAATCTGTGCACACAACATACCTCAATTTGGAAAAGGTTTTTGACACAATTCCATACTCAGGCATTATCATAGGTTCATAGGTTCATAGGTTTATACTAGGCTATCTGCCCTAAGGCATTTATAAGCCTAGCCCAAATTTTTGTGGCTTACGCCACCCCTTATATGAAAAAATACTGTGCCCATTAGTTTGTTGTGCCTCTGTCCAGCAGTGACACAGATATGATTAAACCTACGATCTCCCATCCACAGGTCTAGATTTCTCTTGAACAGAGTCAGCGGTGCTCTGCCTCACATGGACCGATTTTATTCCACAGCATAGGAGTCTCTGAGTGATAAATCTATCCCTCCAGCACGTCCTATTTATATCCGTGCTAAGGTTTAAGTCTTGCTCTAGTGGTTTTGGTGGATTTGGATTTTTGAGGTGGAGCATGTCCATTAATTCCGGGTTGGACATGGCCTTGTATGTCAGGCACATGTCACCTCTGAGCAGACGGTAACTGAATAGAGCTGGAGTTTCTTCAATCTGGCAGCATATGACAGATTTTGGAGTCCCTTTATCCTTTTGGTGAGGAACTTTTGGGGTCTCTCCAATTGCTGCAGATGTCGGGTGAGATACATCCCGAATGGGGCATTGTACTCGATCATTGGTCTGATAAGTGAAGAGTACAGGGGAACAATGACCTCACTAGATCTGGATGTGAATCCCTTCATGATCAGGTGGGCAATGTAGAAGGTCTTTCTAACCACTTTAGCAATGTGAGTGTCAAAAGAAAGGCCACTGTCAACCTGGGTCCCCAGGTCCCTGATAACCTCTTCTGTGCTTAGTGGATTGCCACCTACATGGTAGCTTGGGGTTACCTTGTTTTTCCCGAAGGGTACAACTATACATTTTTTGGCGTTTAACTTCAGGCCATGGCTCTGGCACCAGCTATCTGTTTCCGTGAGTCCCTTCTGAAGGATATCCATGTCCGATGCATTTCCACTATGGCCCAGTTTGCAGTCGTCTGCAAACTTTGTCAGCCAAAGTCCTCCCATGTTGGCCTGTACTTCTGAGAAGTAGATGCCAAACAATAGGGGCCAAGGACCTGTGGGACACCACTTGTGACGGCTTGGAGTCTGACACAGCGCCAGCAACTCTAACCCTGTGGGTTCTGTCCTTAAGCCAGTTTGCAACCCATCTTGTGACATATGGGTTTACATTTAAGCTGGTAAGTTTTTCTACAATACCCAAGTGGGGTATTGTGTCGAAGCCTTTGCAAGGTCAAGGTAGGCTGTATGGACTGCCTTTCCTCATCAATGGCCTTGGTGACTGTTTCGAAGTCAAGACCAAGTTCAAAAGGCATGATCTTCCCTTGACAAAGCCAAACTGGGTCGGGTCCAATGTCTGCAAGTCCCCTATATCTTTGTTTATGAGCTCCATTATGATCCTCTCCATAGCTTTGCAGACTAGACTTGTTGCTTATGGGTGGTAATTACCAGGGTCCATAGAGGCGTGGGACCACAGTTGCCGTGCGCCACCCTTGGGCACGATCCTGTGGTAAGGCTGAGATTAAACAGCTGCCTTATGTGCGGGTTTAATTCCTCATTTAGCTCAGCACACAGCCGGGAAACCATCCGTCCCATTGATGCTGTGTTTTTAGCTTTAGAGAGAGCAGCTTTCACCCGCGCATTTGAGATGTCCGGGAGGCTACACTCGGCTGGGATAGTTATCTTTCCTTTAGGGGAGGGGTGAAGTTTGCACTGAATCTGTCTGCCAGTATGTTGGCAATGTCTGTGGGTTCAGTGATTTTTGTATCATTTTGGACTAATTCTGAGCATATCTGGGAGTTTCCACCCAGGTTCCTAACATAGCTGAAAAGGCCTTATGAGTGTCCTTTGAAACCATGGCAATTTTTCTCTCAAAATTGAGCTTAATTGATTTTATGAGTGCTCGTATTTTTTACTAATAATGATCAGGGTGACTTCCCTTTTATGGATTTTGTTCTATCATGTAATAGCTTTCTCCTCTTATTGTAAAGTTTGTTAATGGCTGGGGTCCACCAGACTGGACGCTTGCCCTTTGTGGAAAGAGTCTTGGTTTTATTTGGGATTGCCTGATCCATGCAGTCCTGGAGGTGTTCATAGAAGGCATTTGTAAGGGCTTCCAGGTTGTGGTTTCCTCTGGCTCAGGGGCCTTGAAGGATACCACACCAGTCTTGAGTAGTGTGAAGTTTGCTTTAGAGAAGTTCTTCACTATGGTCTTTTTGTTTGGGGTGGGGGATGTGGATTTCCAGTGAGATTAGTTTATGATCAGATCTCACCAATGAGGGATATACTTCCGGAGCATTTTGTCCCCATGTTTGTGACAATGAGATCTAGTATATTTTCTCCTCTCGTGGGAACAGTGACTAGCTGTTCCATGGCATTTGAATTTATGAACTCCAGGAACCGTTGGGCAGAAAGTTAGGGCTTGAGTAATGTTCCCAGTCTATATTCGGTAGTTGAAGTCACCCAATATGATGGTGTTTGGAGATACATTTATACCCTCCAGTGTCTTCAGGAAGGCTGTGTGGGGTTCCTGAGTTTGAGAGGGTGGCCTGTAGCATGCTACAATTTGTAGAGCAGTTTTGCCTATGGTTAGTTGCACCTGGATGGTTTCCACAGCCACCAACCTGGAGGTGTGGGTATCCTTTATGAATATGGATACACCCTCCTTTTGTGGTGTGGTCCGGGTTTTGGGGCCGGAACATGATATGAGGTAAAACCTAATAGTGCCGGGTGCTCTCAGGAGCCTTGAACCAGGTTTCAGTTACAGCACAGACATCGATTTTCTCCATACTGAGAAGGGCCTCGCATTTTGAGATTTAGACTTCTGGCATTGAGCAGCATTACCCTCAGTTTCTTCCCATTTTTGTTTTCTAGGGTGGTAGGTTTAGAATTTGAGCCTTGCCTAAAAAAGGCACTATGGGTGTGGCAAGAGCCTTAGCCAATATCCGGAATCCCAGGGGTGACAGGTGCAAGCCATCCCAAGCAGTGTGGCTTGTCAAGCATGTCATCCCAGGCAGACAGACACTGGATCCCCTTTGAATGACACCAGACATTAAGCCAATTTTAAAGCTGATCATCTTGTCTCTATATTGTGGCATCATTCTTGGTGAAGGAAGGATACTGCTCAGGGTTAGGGTCATACCTGCCTGGGCTACATAATCAGAGAGCTCCTCTATGTCTCTTTTCATGTAGTCCAGGGAGGTACGCCGTCGTTCACACCAGCATGGACAATGACTGTGTCATATTTGTACTTGCCGTGGAGTGACCCGAGTGCTTGTGTTATGTGGCGGATTCTAGCGCCCGATAGGCAGCTTACTGTGACCCTCTCCTTGTTCAGCCTGGTGAGTGGGACATCAGTGTGTCTGACTGTGGAGTCACCTATGACAAGTATGTTTGGTGTTGTATTTGGCCTTAAGGGCTGTGACTGCTTTGCACACTGCTTTTGTGGTTTATGTGTTGCTTGTGGGGTGTCTTGAGGTAGCAGTTGTTTGGGTGTCTGCTTTGGAGGCCTCTGCTGTTTAGGTAAATTTTACTCAGAGCCTCCGAGTATGTCTTTGTGTGTTTATGTGTTTGATTCAGTGGAGTGGTAGCATTATGTGAGGCTGGTTTTGTGGTGTGTGTAGTTGCCTTCTCCTCCTGTCTGGTCTTGCCAGTCCTGAGTTGAGAGAGCTCAGCCTCCAGTTTGGCTAAATAGCTGCATCTATCGCAAGTATTTGTGTTATGTGGGAGGAGGAGAGGGTTGTCTGTGTACATGAGGCAGTTATAACATTGCCTCTAGATTCCCAGATTCACCAGCTGGACCGGAGAGGAGATTGACAACTGACCTTTGGACATGCTAGAATAATATTGGGAAATCCTTAATTGAAAACAAGGGCCAGTGGGGAGTGAGGGTGTAGTGCTTTTAATTTTTAGTGCTGACTTATATAATTGCTTTAGTGAGCAAGTGCCAGGTAACTTGAGTGCAATGTGTTACAAGTAACTAAATGCAAAAACGACAAACAGTAACTTTCTTTCAAGTGAAACAAGGAAATAAGTACAGTAAGCAATGCAGATATCACTAGTGATCCACAGAAGCGCTGATAAGTTGTGGAATTAGCTTCCAGGGAAATAACAAGCAAACAAACAACAATCATATAAACAAAGCTAGATTCAGCAGGCCTGGATCTAGTCTATGCTAGAGCAAACAAGGTGAACCAATTTCAGTAAGATACATTTCAAATATTCAGGCACTATAAACCTTTAACCAGAAATTCCCAGCTCAGAAGGGCAGAGTCCAGCCTCTTCTCCCACAAGAGTGCAGACCACGAACCTTCTTAATGTAAAATAACTGACCTTAGCAAACTTAATGTAAACCTCTTTGTTGTATGTAAGTTGGGTTGCCAACTGGCACACAAAGTGGACACACACTATCAAAGTAGGTGACTCCACATCAACCAGCAGACCTGTCACCAGCAGGGTGCCACAGGGCTCAGTGCTGGGCTCCCTACTGTTTGGTATATACTTCTCAGAAATTCAGACCAAAACTAAGGGGTTGTGGCTCACCAAGTATGACTATGACTGCAAGCTGGGATTCAACTACTGAATCCCCAAATGATGTCAGTATACTTCAGGAGGATCTTATGCAGACCAATGACTGGTATCATAGTCACGTTCTCAAACTAAATGCAAAGAAATGCATCATCATTCTCTTCGACAAAAACAACGTCCCTTCACACTATCAAATTTACAACAACACCCTAAGTACCTATAAAGTGGTAAGGGATCTGGGATCACAAGTTGGCTGCGACCTTAACTTTGACCACCATGTGTCTACTATAGTAAGGAAGGCTTTCTACATAGCACACTTGATTAGAAAAAGCATCACCTCTAGAGCAAAGAAGGTTTCGATCCCTCTACACTCATCACTAATGAATTCCATAACTGAGTATAACACCCCATTTGACATGTCCTGTACAAAGCACCTGCAGCAATCGAACACACATCAGAGGTTTCTAACAAAGAAGATCAAGAGACTCCAGCACATGCCTTACACAGACTGAGTGAAGTCCCTGTCACTATATTCTGTATTGTGTAGGACTTCTTAGGGGAAACTTGTGCCTGGCTTACATAGCAATCTCAGACCCAAAACTAATGAACTTGTTGCACATCTTTAAATCAACCGGGACTAGAGCTACCCATTTCAGGGACCAAAATAGGCCTGTGACTTAAGTAGGACATGCTGGAGGGACATTTGTCTCCCAGTGATGGCTGCATCTTTGGAATAGGCTACCATTTCATGTGAAACAGAGCACCTCTATGGCACTGTTCAAAAGAAACCTGGACGAGTGGATGGGGCACCATAAATTCTTACTGGGGATAGCACCCACAACCCTCCTGGACATGGGCAGTCATTACTAAATACAATCATGGGTAGTGACTAGCATATCTCTGGTATTACATTGAGTTGGAAAGACTAGGCTTGAAATGACCTCCAGGTCGATAGCCTAGTAAACTCCTATGAACCTCTCAAGCCTTTATTTTTTCTGAAAATTCTCTCTTGATTGTTGTAGTCCAAACAATGAAGGATGAACTGTCTGCGCGCATTCAGGTTATGCACCCTCAGATTAATTCTTTGGACCCCTTTCAGTGATGATGGTAGACTTCTCTCTCATTTCTGTTGTTACAGACTTCACTAGTTCTTCTCCTGCTATCCTTTCAGGTAAGTCTGTGAGTCTCACATTATCTAGTCTGACTCAGTTTTTAATGCCCTCTGATTTATTCTTCATTTTTATTGAATTCATATGTGCTTATTTAATTCCTATATATCCTACAAGTGTGATTTCACAATATTTCACAGTGATCCCATCTTATTTTGCCAAGGGGTAAACTTTCTGATTTAACACTGCCAGTTTTTCCTTGTGAGTGTTAGAGATGTCCTCTATTTGCCGAATGTCATTCATTATAACCTACAACATTGAAGTTAATCTGTCCATATTCAGCCTCTTAGCTTTAATTTCCTCTGAGATAACAGTGTATGTGTCTGCCATCTTTCTTGGTGCACTTCGGTGGAATACTACAGTACTTCCAGTACTACCAAGTATAAACGTAAAGTAAGGACATCTCCACTAGAGAGATCCTTTTGCAGAATGTAGTACTCTCCAGCAAAAGGCAGTCTGATTACTACAAAATGCACTTTAATCAGTGGGGAGGGACAGAGTGATGTGAGTTATTTGCTCGTTGTGCATTCCTGTGCATACCCCCCCTGCAAGCCCAGTGTGAATTTATGAACACCAATCCAATTATCCAGGTATTTTTTGAAGGAAGATGGTGTATCACATGACTTTATCTATTAACAAGGTGAGTGAGATACTAAACAACAAATGTTTCCACCTTGTTTTACTGATCTTCTGAATCAGATTTAGATGCACTGTTATGGTATTTGTGGACTTTTCAATTTATGAAGGTACAAAATTGGGGACCTACAGACACTGGATCCTACCCAGTTTGGCTTTGTTAAGGGCAGATCCTGCCTCTTAAACCTGGTTGATTTCTTTGAAACAGTCACCAAGGCCATTGACGAGGGGAAGGTGGTCCATGCAGCCTACCTGGAGCTTGCAAAAGCCTTCGATACAGGCATTATAGATAAGCTCACCAGCTTAAATATAAACACCTATGTCACTAGATGGGTTGCAAACTGGCTCAAGGACAGAACCCACATGGTTAGAATTGCTGGAGCCATGTCAGACTCCAAACCAGTTACAAGTGGCGAGGCTCAGTCCTGGGACCTCTCTTGTTGGTATATATACAGGCCAACACGGAAGGACTGTGGCTGACCAAGTTCGCAGATGACTGCAAACTGGGTGCCATAATCAACTCTCCAGCCGACACAAGCATCCTCCAAAAGGGCCTCATAGAAACAGACAGCTGGTGCCAGAGCCATGGCCTCAAGCTAAATGCCAAAAAGTGTATAGTCATCCCCTTTGGCAAAATCAAAGTGCCCACAAATTACCACATAGGTGGTAATTCATTAAGTACAGAAGAAGTCATTAGGGACCTGAGGACCCAAGTTGATAGCAATTTCTCATTTGACAACCACGTGGCCAAAGTGGTTAGAAAAACATTTTATATAGCCCACCTAATCATGAAGGGATTCACATCTAGATCAGTGGAGGTCATCGTGCCTCTTTACTCATCCTTCATCAGGCCCAAAATTGAGTACAATGCCCCTTTTGGGATGTACCTTACCAGACACCTGCAGCAACTGGAAAGACCCCAAAAGTACCTCACCAAGAGGATCAAAGGGCTCAAACAGATGCCATATGCTGCCCGGTTAAAGAAACTCCAGCTCTACTCAGTGGCATACCGCCTGCTCAGAGGCGATCTTTGCCTGATGTATAAAGCCATGTCCAACCCGGAATTAATGGACATGCTGCACCTCAGAAAATCCAAATCCCATCGAGCTACGCCTGAGAGACTTGAACCTCAGCACTGAAATAAATAGGACATGCTGGAGGGACAGATTCATAACCCAGAGGCTCCCTTCACTCTGGAATAAAATCCCAGTCCAGGTTAGGCAGAGTCCCACATTGACTCTCTTCAAGAGGAATCTTGATGAGTGGATGGGAGATCGTAGGTTTACCCCAGGTATCACTTCTGTGTCACTAGAGAGGCACAGTATACTAACCTCAAAAGGCATAGCAAAATTAATTTAAAATGGGTGTCGAAAGCCAAACACACTCTGGCTAGGCTTATAAATGCCCTAGGGCAGATAGCCTAGTATGAACCTATGAACCTATAAAAGATCCTTGCCTAGTGGGTCTCTGATTGCTCAGAAGGCATGGCATAGGTCTTCTCTGAGGAACCTATAGACACAGAAAAGAATGGAAATGTTTGAAAACTTTTCTGGTAGCTTAAGAATTTTAAGACTGTGATCCTCTCCATTAGGAAAATCTAGAGTAATTACAGCTGTTTGATATGCCTGGTGAAGTACATCACAGAGGGGTTAGTCTAGTCTATAACTGGACAGATCAATGCTGAATGCAAGAGGACAATAACCTCTTTAGATCTGGATGATATTCCTTTAGTGATCAGCTACAACATAGAATAATTTTCTGACCACTGTTGCTACATGGTGTTCAAAGGAGAAGAAATGTTATACCCATGTTCCCAGGTCTCTAACGTCATTTTCTTTTTGAAGTAGGGTATTGTCTACACTATATGTTGGGGGGATAGTTTGCTTGCTATATATGATAATGCTGCATTTCTTAGCATTTCATTTACATCCATTTTCAATACCCCGTCATGTGTCAGCTGAGGATTCGCACTGATTCACACTTTGCAGTCATCTGTAAAGTTGGTTAGCGATAGGTCTTGGTTTTAGTCAGTGAGAGAATTAGTTACCAAGCAAAAGTGGTTCCAGCACAGAGCCAGCCAGACACCAATGGCTGCCTTCATGTTCTTTTGGCTGTATTTTTGGCATGCAGAGAGTGCACAAACATGTTTCTCTTTATCTCCCTCAAAGTTTTTTACCCCACGTTATTTACCCACATTTGTAAAACTTCCATATTATACTTATTTTTGTCAAGTGGAAAGGTCATAAGGACTCTTGAGATGTCTGAGATCCTGGTACCTGAAACACAACTCACTGTCACCTTGTATGTGTCCAGCCTAGTGAGTGGAGAATCTGTGTGTGCCACTATGGTGACATCAATTACTAATACATTTTTGTTTGTGGACAGCCTGGTATAGTGGAATTGAGGTATTTTGTCTAATGGTGACTCTGTTAAAGCTGAGAGATTATTTGATGTGTTGCTTGATTGTGATTCTTGCTGAGACTTAATAGTTACAGGTCTAGGAGGCTTAGGTTAGGATTTCTTTTACCGCATCAGTGTATGCATTATATTATCTGTCAGAGTCAAGCGCATAGTGTATGGTGTGTTAGTGCAAAACTCACTATCTGTGTTTTTGTGAGAGAGTAAGGCCTCTGTGTCTCTTAAATATTTGTACCTCTCTCAAACAGAGTCAATTGTGTTAAGTAGGAATTCTTTATCTGTGAAAATAATACAGTTGCTACACTTCTTTAAGATATTTAATGCTATAAGGCTAGTACCAGAGGAGAGATAAGCTGGCTGACCTTCCATTTTGTCCAGTATGAAGTAAAACTTGATTTAATTTCCAAAGAGCTGCAGTGCTTAAATAAAATACAGGTTTACAGTGTATTAAGGCGTGTATTTCTGCATGAATGCCTATATAGGTAAATACATAGTTTAGGTTTAAATGTGACTATAATAAGAACAGCTTGGGACCTTTCTTAACATTAATGTTGAACTTATTTGTATTGCCTGTGGGCTAAGTTGCTCAGTGTAGCACTGTTAGGGGTTACTAGAAGTTACTTTTATTGATATGTGCTTGGCATGTTATGCAGCTATAGGAAGGTTGCTACACCTGTACATAACAAGATCATATTTCCTGATCTGAGTAAGCTGGTTATAGTAGGAAAAGTTACAACTAAATGTACCTGCATCAATGGAGTGCACGTTTCAATTCAGCTTTGCTAAGCTCAATTTCATGCAATACAAAATAAACAGGGAAATGAAAAAAAAAAATAAAACTGAAAAATGTCTAAATCTTTAATCAGTGCTATTTATCTTCTTAAGAACTGTAACAATTACCCTCCTGACACCAGAGTAACAACTACATGCTGTAGATGAGTCACATGTCTGGCCAAATCTGTTTGCTATAACCTCTCAAAGTGACTAAACCTATCAAATAAATGCAGCAACTGATTAATTTCCTTAACAGCAAAGAAACCATTTGAAATACAGTGCAAAGTGTAAAATGACTTCAGTTAATAGTTATAACTTCAAATTCAGAGAAGACACTGTAAAGGTGCAGAAACTAGTCAAGACTGATTTAAATAGCTAGGCGCTGAAGAATAAATGTATTTTCTTGTTTGCTCGATATGAAATTGAGGAAAATGCTACTTTGTTTCCATTTTAGCTCGTGTTCAGTCGGGAACTTCCAGGTGTCTTAGAATATGACAACGACTCCCTCACTCATGAAATATCAAATAAACATGGATAAAAGAGCAATGCAAAACAGCTAAAGCTCTAACCAGTAGTGTTTATCTTCTCCAGAACAGCAGCAATCAACTGCCACTATAAGAACCACTACAATCGCTAGATGACTGACACATCATGCCAAAATGGCTGTTAGCTGTAACTGAAATGCAACTAAAACACATTAAATACAACAGAGTAATTCAGTATTCATGTGTAAGTATAAGGCAAACTGCCCCTGCGGACCATTTTAAGCCTAACCGATTCCCCTTAGTGAGAATCAAACAATGTACTGCTTGTCTGTGAGGTAAACTCCTTGAACATTAAGCCAACCCCAACAGTTAGGTGTTGTGAAACCTCACTATAGTAATTATTTTTCTGGTGGTTTGAAGAAAAAAATAATATTTTAAACTCAGGCCCAAAGTCCTGCATTTATTAGAAAAAGGACGTTTGTGTTTTTTTTTTCTGAACATTAACACTGTACTGTTAAGTTATAGATGATGTGGTACTCTTTGGGACAATGTATATTCTTATTGTGGTGTATCCAGATAGATACAGGGTGGTAAGTGTATTTGTATGTCCTTCAGCTATGTATACATGGATTTGACTATGTATTGTTTGTTATAAGGTTATAAGGTTCATAGGTTTATAAGTTTAATTATCAATCATACAACCTATGGCATGCAAAAGACTTGACTGTTGTAATCCCATATTGATATTTCCTGTATCTCCTGTACACCATATATATAGTAAAGATCATTCTGGGGTTGGAGTTAATGAATGACATTTGCTAATTGTAAGGAGAACCTTACTGTATAACCTGGGATGATGATGCGCAATGTGTCTCTCACCTTTTTATACTATTGATATTAGCTTTTAGTATTAGTTCGCAATGTGGTGTCCATTCACATAGCTGTATATTCTAGGCACAGTAAGTTTCATTTAGCAATGGGCAAGGTATTGCCTTTTAGATCAAGCACATGTCTTTGCTACATAACCTATAATAAAGAAAACAGAATGGCAGTTCTGGAAACCTTTGGAAATATTTCTAGTTTTTTTTAAAGTCAATGTTGTTCTAGTAAGAATTTGTTGTCCAAATAGTTTAATGTTGTTTGCTTGAAGGGTGTAAATTACAACATGATATTCAATGAGTAACTTCAATATGCTGTAAATGTTGCAATGATCTTACTAAAGTCACTGATTAGACATTACCATTAGAATTAGTAAGGGTTTAAAAGGTGTTTTTCTGGCTTTGGTAAACATATATTGGTCAAATTGTAAGTCACAGACTACCTTTTTGCCTAGATCTTTACTAGTACCAATAATAATAATAACAATGATGTCTCTTTTGCTTTTTTTTAGTCATTATTTATGTAATTTTGCCAAGTTTCATGACACTACTTTTTCAGATATTAGAGACGAGGACAATATTATTACACCAAATATATATTGCTCATGAATGGTTATTGTATCCTGGCTGTCTATGGGCTATTAGCATTCCCTGTATAAAACTGTATAAAAACACAAATACCAAACCCCAGAGTGTATCAAAACCAACACCAATAAATCAGAAATAAACAAGTATACTCCAAAATAAATGAGACAGGTAAAAGGAAGGTGCTAAAAACCATAAAAACATTTATTATTTAGTGCTTTCATCTACAACAGGAATTTCTCATTTGTATGGGAGTATACTTGAGTGTTTTTGATTTATTGGTGTAGTTTTCCCTATATCTATTTGCTCAGTGAGTGTCACCCCTCTCTCTCACACACACACACACACACACACACACACACACACACACACACACACACACACACACACACACACACATATCCCTCACTGGACAACCCTACCAAAAGACCATGGGCTTACAAAGGAAAGCTAATACCACTACTGACCCTCATCTAAAGTCATAAAGCCAACCTAATGTTCTGCCACACCAATACTTGTGTCACTCCTCTGCCTAGCTCTGTCAACCTGTGGAAAGCCCTTTTTTTGTTTCATTTTTCAGGGCATAGTTGGTTGATATTAACAGATTTTACTAACTGAATTGTTGATGGTTTAGGTATGTAATTAACACATATAAGTATTCTGATATGGCTACTTCTCTTAAGTCCCATAATATCCAGTTTGGATATTGTTTCATAGTACAAACTTGTGTGTAAAGTTATCTTTACTTCTAACTCCTAGTCTTGGTTATTTATAATATAAAGGAATAAATTTATTCTAATAAGTGTGGAAAGACAGTTTATTAATTATCTCCCTTCATCCAGGTTTCCGTGATACCTATAATGTTAGAAATGTGCTGTAGAAGCCACGATTATCATTTGTTTGCAATGCTGCTGAGGTTAATAGTGGCAATACAAAACCTATTTAGAACTTTGTTAGGGTGGGTAGTGGGCAATTCAGGAGCATAGGAATGATACTCGGCAACTGATCATGAGGACCACAAGAAGCCTAGCCAGAGCGCTTGAATTTAGTTCCATGTTACCTACATGCAGATGATTTGTAATGCCGACATAAACTAATAAGCATAGTCTCTTAAAGGTATCTACTGTTGGTCTGTAATGATTGCCAGGAAATTCAGTAAACATGGAGAAAAGGAGAAGGTAGATTATTGGCCAGATTCAGTAAAGCCTATATGGCCTGTTTCTACCATGTGCACAACGCGGCATGATGTGCACACAGTAGCAAACTGTTTTGGATTTGGTAAGAGGATTTACATGGTGTGTAGAGTTGCACAGAGCCACGCAAACAAGGTAAAAACGTGGCATGCTAGTTGCAGCATAAGTAGCTGAATTATATGCTGATCAACCAATCTAAGATGAAAGAGCTATTCAACAAGCTATAAAGCAATCGTGTACACTCAGTGCTGGTTTTCCCTGCAAATTCCAAAACTGACTGGAATACAGTCAAGGAAAGGAGTCTACACAGAAACATGATTGGGGCTGCTATTGCTTTAATTCATGTGTATGTGCAACCGGCTAAAGTCTGTGCTGCTGCTGCTAATAGACCAAGGCCAAGAAGAAGAGTTTTCAAATTCTGTTAACTTATCACAATCTATATAATGTGGAAATTGTATAGCACTATAGGGTAGATAGAGACACACTAATGGAACCGCTGTCGTCCTCAACTAGGACCCAGGGTAAACAGAGGGGAACCCCTCCCAGTGGAGACAAATATATGTGTAGCAACTACAGGTACTATTCAGAGATCAACAGGGGACATGCTGGGGTATCACAGGCATCAGAATCCAGGATCCTATGTCAATTATTAAATGCTATGCTCCAACAAGCCAGTGACCACATATATTTTCCCCATACCCCTGAGGACAGAGCCAAAAATATGCAGGCATTCTACCCTGTAGCACACTACCCTGAAGTACCGGGTGCAATAGATTGCACACATGTAGAAATTAAGGCACCACCCAGGGAACAGACAAGGCTCTACAGAAATAGAAAGGGCTTCCACTCTATTAACTACCAAGTCATGTGTAATGTCAAGGGAATCATCCTGAATGTTTGTGCTAGCAACATAGGCAGTTGCCATGACTCACATATCTGGCACACCTCACAAATTATCAGATGTTCATTAAGGGGGATATCCTATAGGGTTATTTACTGGGGGATGCAGGTTATGCACAGGAACTGTGGCTGATGACACCCATCAGAAATGCGCACACACCTGCTGAAGAATGCCATAATGAGGCACATGCTCAAACCAGAAATATCATAGAGTATGTGTTTGGGCTGCTGACGTTGTGGTTCTGGTGCCTAGATACTTCTGGGGGAGCTCTGCAGTACAATCCACATACATGTACTGAAATATTCACTGTATGTCCCATGCTACACAACATCATCCTGAGAAAACAGCTTCAGCAAGATTAACAAGGGGAAGGGCCACACATCCCACTACCAATATCAAGGTCACCACAGCCACACACAGATGAGGAGTCAGAGGGAGAACCAGCAGCTGCTGTGGGTGTAGGCAGACATAAGCATGCTCAGTATGCCTTCGCATTGGTTAAGAATCAATGTATAACACACTCTCTCACCTCCTAAGGGCCTAAAACCTTCATCCTACACACAAGCATATAGTAACATTGATGCCAAGCAAGGCTCACAACCTTTACCCCCCCATGTATTGGCTGTGTACTGCTTGCATCAGACAGAGTCATCCCTGAAGTAAAACTGTTGCAACTGCTGGATTTACAAGGTAATTGTTAAACCTGGAGTGCATTGTGTAATAATACGAATGCCTGGTATAGCCTTACATGTTGTTACTTGGTAGTGCAAGCAAGTAAAAGGTAGGTGATTTGTACAGAAATTACCTTAACATGTACAGCAGAGACGTATTTGACTTATATGTGTCCATTATTAGGTAGTAGGACTCAGGCATCAAAGATTCAGACAGTCATACCTCTCCAAAGTACAGATGGTCACCACATGCCCACAGTTTAGCACCATACGCTTGTACTGGAAAATCATTAAAGACAGAAGTTAGACAGTAATGAGACACATTTCAGTTTCAGACTTCTCAACCCTCACAAGATCATTAACAATACCGATGCAAAAAAGTTTGATGCTATCAACTGTTTAACTTTCTAAGATCAATATAAGTCAAAATTACAATTACCAAGTCATCATCCCAAATGCAGATATGCTAAGCACTAAATTAACTATGCACCCTGAGCATCAGACACAAAGCTTATGTATTCCTGAATCCAAAAGATAGAAAATAAGGATATGGCACAGTTATCGTCACTTGCACAGGGTGTTTTGTATGTGTGTGTGTGTGTGTGTGGGGGGGGGGGCAGGAAGCCTAGTCTGACAAAAAATGTTGGTGAGTGTGTGTGAGTAAGAAAGAGAAACAGGCAGGCATTCGAATAAACTAATACATGGCCAGTGAGATAAAATGAGTTTTAAGCTTCACAGCTGAACCATGTAACTGTTGTGTTTGCATCTGTATGGGTCCTCCAGGTGAATCTGTTGTGTCAGTGTCTGCATGAATACAGCTATACTCTGTTGAAGCTCTATATCTTGGTATGTACAGGTGTGAGCCATGCATGGTAGACATGGCAACTCATCTTTGTTGTACCCAACTACAAGAACTGGCTCTGCCACTAGTTGGACTGGCATGTCCACAACCACAGTCAGATAGTCAGATGCACTGCTGCTACCTGAACATGACTGATGTCTGCTGGATGAGCTTCCCTACATGAGGATGTCCAGGGTCAGCACCCTATGGCCCTCCTTGTCTGAGTGTGGACAGCTGAACCACTGATGGAGTAATATAAATACTGCCACTATAGGAGCATGATTTCACATGGCCACATTGGCTAACAGCAGATGATGTGACTGACCTACGCCCATGAGGATGCCATCCCCCTCCCAGCAGATGCTCCATCACAGAAACTGTCCATTCCAAAGTATCATTCATCCAATCCATTGAACTTTCTAGTTAAAAGCAAATATAATTTACCATTGGATGTATTGCATCAGAACATTATTTTAGCTGGTACATATCCATGCAATAAGTGTAAAGCTTGTAAACATATTGTATCTGAATTTTCATATATTAATGGTATTAGATTTAGTACTAAACATTATTTTTCTTGTACTTCTGAGTGTGTTATATATGCTTTACAATGCCCATGCCATAAGATTTATATTGGTGAAACGAAACGTGCCTTTAAGGTGAGGCTTTTAGAACATATTAGGGACATTGAAAATAAAAAAGCAACTAGCCCTGTAGCCATGCATTTTTTGAATGTACATAATGGTATTAGTAAAGGACTGCAGGGCACTGTTTTAGAACAAATAGAAGTTACTGGATATAATAATGTAGATATTAAATCAGCCCTATTGTATAAAGAAGCTGTATACATGCTGAAATTTAAAACAATGTCTCCTTTGGGTCTAAATGAGGATTTTAATTGGAGAGTGTTATTTAATTAATTGCCAATTTTTATTGATTAATTGTATAATTGGCATTTTGTTTTAGTATAAAATGTACTGTGGTTTACTATGGTCTTTACTCCTTGAAGGCTGTGGCCGAGACGTCAGAGTTCTTTTAAATAAACTGCTGTTGGTGGATCGTTTGGCTGTTGTTTTTCCTGCATATCCTGATTTTTTTGTTTGGTTGCTGCTGTGGTACATCATGTCAACTGATCCACATCTTCATCTTCCTCGCGTATTTCGAGAAAATAATGATGGTAATCAACTTTCTCTGGACAATTTTCTGAGTAACTCAATAGACCGAGGTGAGCGTCAATTTGTACAAAGAAATAGTTCAGATAAGAATTTATCTGCTTGGGAGAAATGGGATGAGGACAGAAGAAAGTGGTCCTCTAATCCGTTCTCCAGTGTTGGGAGAAAAACACCTCTGTCAGTTAATACAGAAAATAAGATTTTGCTTGAACTAGAAAAGAAAATGTGGAAAGAGACTGCTACTCACTTTAATATTTGTGGACTACAGAAATACTTAGAAACTGAGACAACACCTAGGGGTCTGAGAGTTTTCAAAGACCCCACTACACCTTTTGACTTAACTTTTGAGTCTGATTGTGTGTTTCACAAGAGATGGGTAGCAGCTGCCCACAAATGTGTTACAGATTGGTTACACATTTTAGTTGAGCGTGATCAACTTAAACAAAAAGAATTGTGTAATGAAATTAAAAAACTGTGCTCTGATTTATCAGCTAATGTTTCTGTTTCTATACTCGATGATTTTTTAAAACAGAGCAATGAAAAACTTAAAGAATATGAGGCTATGCTCATTGAGAGAAAGAAAGGGAAACTGCTCAGAGATCTAAGGGACTATGAGACCCATAAAGCCTTTCTCTCTAAAGCAAATCGGGTTAGGTCTCGTAAACAAGTTAGGTTTCACCGTGATGCGGATCATCAACGTTATTACAACTCGTCAGCGTCCGAAGGAGGCTATACTTCGTATGAGGAGGAGAACATGGACTCTGATTTTCCTGCACTCCCGTTAGCTCAACAGACAGAGAATTTTCGGAGGACTTTTCGTCGAGAACCGGCGTTTTCACAGAAAAACGCTCAAGGTCAGAAATGCCAAAGAGAACAGTTTTCCTATTCAGCAAGTGAACAGTATGGACAGGGGGGATATAAACGAGGCAAATGGTGAGACTATTATGTTAAACATTAAGGAATATGTAGTTAATTTATTGGGATATATGTTTAATGATGTTGAATTGTCTGTGATTAACCGAGGTCTAAAGTTTATCCCTACTGTTGTCACTAGACTACATGATATAAAGAAAGATGTTTATGCTTTTGGCAGGAAGCTTCACTTAAAAAGTTATTTTAATCAATCTAATGCATATTTAGATTGTGTCTCTGACAGTGAGGATGGTAGTGGTATATCTGATAGTTTCTTTTCTTGTACTTCAGAAGAAATGGTCAATGCTTATTGCAAGTTCAATACTGAGAATGTTCCTTCTGTGAGCCATTTTATTCCTAATGTTTTAAATCCTGATGTTTGCAATTGTATTAATTTGATTAATTTTTTCACTGAGACTTCATATGATAATTTTATGAGTGATAAGAATAATATCAAATATAATATGGCCTTTAATGAATGGCAAGTGTTGTTAGAATTAAGTAAAAAAAGTGAAATCATTTTTAAACCATCAGATAAAGGTAACAAATTAGTAGTTATGGATTCTATGCAATATTTAGGCATGTGTTTGGATCATCTAAATGACACTACAACATATAAAGTGGTAGATATGGAAACTTATTCTGCTTCTTTGTTAGAGTATAAAGAGCTTATCAGCAAGGGAGTTAGATTAGGATATTTTTGTCCTATAGATATGAAGAAAAAGTTTGGTATAGAAGGGTGCCGCATGGCTAACTTCTATTGTCTACCAAAAATCCATAAAAATGTAAGTAAACCTCCTGGTAGACCAATAGTCTCAGGACGTCAGTATTTTCTTTACAATCTAGGAATTTTTTTACATAATTATTTGGTAAAATATGTGAATAGGTTACCTTCTTATATTGTTGATGTGTTTGACTTTTTTGAAAAGATAAAGGGCATTTCTTGGAATAAGAACATGTATTGGATGACTATCGATGTAAAGAGTTTATACACTAATATCAGTCATGGGGCTGGCATTGAAGCCATCAGGTTTTTTTTGGGTGATTCACCTTCTACTGAATATTTAGTTGAGTTGGTACATTTTTCATTAACTCATAATTTTTTTGAGTTTAACAAGGTTATTTACCATCAACTCAAGAGGACAGCTATGGGGGCTTCATTTGCCCCCATGTATGCTAATCTGTTTATGGGCCTCTTTGAGTTAGAAGTCATTTATAGACATAGTTTTTTTCGCAGTCATGTTATCAAATATTATAGATATGTAGATGATTTGATCTTTCTCTTAGAAGGGGGTCAATCTTCTGTACATCAATTTGCATCTGATTTGGATATAATTAGGTTTAATTTAAAATTTGATGGTCTAAATATTGGCACTAGAGTTCCGTTTTTGGATACAGTGTTGGACATTTCAAATGGGTATAGTTTAGTTACATCTATAAATAAAAAATTTGAAGGTGGTTTTCAGTATGTACATGGCACTAGTGGCCATCCACCCCATACTTTGCAGGCCCTGCCTTATGGAGAAATGCTAAGGGTCTTTAGGTTATGTAATGAACCACAGACATGTGATAGTGAATTGCTTGCCATGGTAGAATCCTTCATAGCTAGGGGTTATAGTAAACAAATAATGAAAGACAGTTATGAGCGTTTGAATAATAAGGAAAGACAAATTTATAAACAGCGTGGGGTTAGGTCTGAAAGATATAGTGTTAAATATTGTATACATCAGGAAAATAATAAGGAAGTTGTATATTTTGTATCTACATTTGGATGTTTTACTGCAGAATTTGTGAAAATTATTAAGCAGTTTTGGGATTATTTATGCTCTTTAGATAATGTCCAGACATGGTTGAATTTAAAGTTGAAATTTTCTTATCGTAGGGGCAAAAACATAAAAGACTTTCTAGTTAAAAGCAAATATAATTTACCATTGGATGTATTGCATCAGAACATTATTTTAGCTGGTACATATCCATGTAATAAGTGTAAAGCTTGTAAACATATTGTATCTGAATTTCCATATATTAATGGTATTAGATTTAGTACTAAACATAATTTTTCTTGTACTTCTGAGTGTGTTATATATGCTTTACAATGCCCATGCCATAAGATTTATATTGGTGAAACGAAACGTGCCTTTAAGGTGAGGCTTTTAGAACATATTAGGGACATTGAAAATAAAAAAGAAACTAGCCCTGTAGCCATGCATTTTTTGAATGTACATAATGGTATTAGTAAAGGACTGCAGGGCACTGTTTTAGAACAAATAGAAGTTACTGGATATAATAATGTAGATATTAAATCAGCCCTATTGTATAAAGAAGCTGTATACATGCTGAAATTTAAAACAGTGTCTCCTTTGGGTCTAAATGAGGATTTTAATTGGAGAGTGTTATTTAATTAATTGCCAATTTTTATTGATTAATTGTATAATTGGCATTTTGTTTTAGTATAAAATGTACTGTGGTTTACTATGGTCTTTACTCCTTGAAGGTTGTGGCCGAGACGTCAGAGTTCTTTTAAATAAACTGCTGTTGGTGGATCGTTTGGCTGTTGTTTTTCCTGCATATCCTGATTTTTTTGTTTGGTTGCAGTCAGATGCACTGCTGCTACCTGAACATGACTGATGTCTGCTGGATGAGCTCCCCTACATGAGGATGTCCAGGGTCAGCACCCTATGGCCCTCCTTGTCTGAGTGTGGACAGCTGAACCACTGATGGAGTAATATAAATACTGCCACTATAGGAGCATGATTTCACATGGCCACATTGGCTAACAGCAGATGATGTGGCTGACCTACGCCCATGAGGATGCCATCCCCCTCCCAGCAGATGCTCCATCACAGAAACTGTCCATTCCAAAGTATCATTCATCCAATCCATTGAACTGGCAACATGGTGGAGGTAGTCACGCATGTCAGCCTGTGCCACATCTACAACTCTAAGCATTTTTCTGGAGGACCAATGGGAACATGTCTGTGCTTCCATGGTGGCTAAACATACATTGAGTGGCACAGGAAGAGACACCTGTATCAGGTGGATGATGGACAGCAGGCCTCCTTCAAACACTCCTAACAACTCTCCTGCATGGCACCTCACCCACACTTTGGCTATGGGCAGATTCAACAGGCACTGAAGCCACAGTAACCACACCTCATTGATCGATTGTCTCACTCTCCACCTGTCCAATATCTCAGTGCTCACTGGAATGAGTAAGCGTAGACCTCTGGCTGTGTTCGATTGAATTACAGATGATGGCTGTCTGTCAACTTCAGTGTCAGATTCAACCTCTGCACCCCCCAACTGTGCCTCTGTTTGGTTACCATCATCATCAGAGTCTGCTGATACTTTGACATCAGGTAGTAGACAGCCCACACTTCCACTGTCAGGAACACCTATCATAATAAGCAACAAAAACAGCAAAAAATGAATACCTACACCACTGTAGCCCAATAAATGCTAACAACCTAACAGTGGTGTCACTATTGCAGACAATACAGCAATACACACAACAGTCCTGACACCAACATCACACACTAAATATTTTTTTGAACTGCTCATCAGTACTGACATAAAAATATTTGGCTTACCATGTGCAGCTGATAGTATTCTCCCCATGCTAGATGGTCCTGGAAGCAAAAGATAAGCAAAACATCATCACAATTAATAGTAACAGAGGGGGTAAATCTTTTTGCCTTTTATATATCCATTAACTGTACTTTGAACAAGAACTTAGAAGACAAGGCCTATCTAAGTCCCATGTGTAATTAATCAGAATGTGTTGCTAACTATAACAATCTACAATCCCCCATCCCTCAACAAATTTCTTGCAGAACTAATGTATTGATTTAAATATTTTACTCTAATAATTGAGATACATAAGCCTACTTCGAAGCTCCCCCTGGAGCATACTTGTTGTCTCTACAGCAGTAGCACCAGTGTCATTGAAATGCTGTTGTGCTTTTTCCTGGGAGCTCTCTGGATACCTGACAGTAGGCAGGAACTCTCCATTTGCTGTTAGTGGTGGGTCTGTAGCATGACCCCCCTTCCTGGCACCCATCCAGTCACAGGCCACTGCAGCTCCTCTCCTCCATGCAGATGAGATCTTATCAGTGGCCCTATGGTGCACTGATCATATGTCCTGTTGTGGCTGTCTAAGGCAGTCACATCTGCAACTATCTGCTGTCAAATTTGCATTTTGCCTGACATATCTCCTCATCCCCTATCAATCAGAATGACACAATGTCACCTAAAAGCTTCTACAATAACCTTATTCTCAGAGTCACTGAAGGGTGGTTTTTGAGAATTGAGATACCTGGGTGCCATAGTCCTAGGTCCCCTAAAAGACAACAGAAGGATAATACACATACAAATTACATAACTAAAAATACCTGTTCCCAGATAAAACAGAAAAGGTAGCATTTCAGTATTATCCAGTAGAGAAACATAAAACAGTCTAGATATTTGAAATATGAACAACAGGAAATCTGTGATTGTAACATATTACATTCACAGACAAAGCAAGGCTGGATGAAAAACAAGGGAGAATAACAATAACAACACATCCTTGGCTGTGCCAAAAGAGACATGCAGCTTTCCTCATCCACCACCAAAAGAACAGGCAAATCAAATGAACTGCCTCTGAAACGTGTACAAATTTATTACAGAACATTCCATTTTAAGTTATTGCCAATCATGTGTACCTGTGAAATGTAATAGCATCTTCTGTGTTCTCCACATAAACAAATCTCTTTACTTTCAGGTTTCCTAGCTACGTGATTGCATTTTTGGGTTTATGTTTAGCAACTGAGTGGCAGGTCCAATGAATGGTCATTCATCACTCACAAATCAGCAAAACTGCATTGCAGTGAATGACCATATGATCATAAATAATATCCTCGAATGATCATAGTTGGCCAACATAAAGAAAACAGCATGAAGTACGTACTTATCAGTAACATACAGATAAGGAAATCTGCCCTTTCCCCACTGTAGTGTGATCTTGGATTTGGTATATATAATTAGCAGGAATGTGGGGGCTGAGGAGGATTCGATGAACACTGGGTCCTCCTTATGTGGGAGGCTGCACCCTCCACACCCCTCACTAATTATATATACCAACTCCAACATCGCAATACAGTAGGAAAACAACAGATTACCCTATTCCTACATTTCAGATAAGTAGGTCTTTCATGTTGTTTTCTTTGTGCTGGCCAGCTATGATCATTCAAAGATATTTTTTACAATCATATTGCCTTTCAATAAATAGCACATTAGCTGATTTGTGTGCAAAGAATGGCCATTCTGTGAACATGCCATTTGATCACTAAACATAAACCCTGTCTTTTTATGGTGTAGATTCAGGGCTGTTAGCACAGTGAAAATGCAAATGAGATGTGAACTAATTAGAATTGCTGAATCCCAAATCCTTGGTTCTGTGTAGCTGATGTAAACATATTGCAGGCACTCCCTTAGTGCTTGTTGCTAATGGATTGCAATCGTGAATGATTACTGGTAGGTAGAAGGAAAACACAACAAAGCAGACTGCTCTACTTCCAGTGGATGTGTCCGGTTAGACTTACAAAGTGTATATATATGTTACATTTATCTTTTTCTATCACCTCATTGCCATATTTTGTATTGAAGTGATTCCAGTAAATATTGTAACTACCTTGGTTGTAAATTCCTTGTACTGTAATTACCTTGTGTTGTGCATTCGAGCTTTTCTCCCTGGGCCTCAATTGAAAATGGGCTATGTTCAGCCGAGTGGACTTTCCTGGTAAGCAAATGTCAATAAATAAATAAATAAATAAGTGATTTTTTTTTTCAAGGTTGGAAATGTAAGTAAGCAACACATAATTCACAGGTTCTGTTCATTAACATCCAATCTCCCCTTCATTTGTTGACAACTGTATATTATTGGCATTTAATATGTTCACACTTTCAAATATTTAGAATGCATTACAGACTGCATGTCTCAAATTGCTGGTCAGATAAGACAAGAATGAACAACAAACACAGAGAGATAAGACAGAGCTGCATTTTTGCAAGCAATAGTCATAAATGGTTGTGTAATCACTCAGTGTACTACACTAAAAATGTATACATATACACATAACTTTTATGTGGTTTCTTAGTACTATGGATGATGTTGCAGTTGGTTGTATGGAGAATAATTTCAGCTCCCTGCTGCAAAGCTGTTTGTGTGGCAAAGAGAATAAGTCACCCTTACTGTATTCTGAAGGCTCAGTGGAGTGAGAGTTCAAATCCAGACTTATGTAGAAATATTTCATGTGTACTAATAAACATTTTGTAATATTTATAGCATAGATTGCTTTTCTTCATTTCAACTACTTTCCCATTTATTTATTTATTTTTGGTCAGTGTTTGCAGGGTGCTCATCTTAGCACAAGCAAAGGAAATGGAGAAAATCAGTGTCAGGTTTGGGTGTGATTATCTTATTTGTGCAGTGCTTAGCAATGCACAAACCTGGACTAGTGGCCCACACAGGAAGCAGATAGGGTGTCTGTAAAAGTGCAAAGGTCAAAAAGAATACATTGTTGCAATTTTTGCTTTCTGCCATGGAATACTGTTTAGTAGCATTGCACAGCACTTAGCAAGGTTCCCTAACAGCTGTAGTCATTGAACACTTGCAGACAGGATGCAGTCAGTAATTGACAATGGATGCATTCACTTAATTCTGTTGGGGACAATGCAAACATGCTAAGCAGTGGTGCATCATGGTTAACACATAGAATTTAAGAATGAGTAGGAATTTATGGTAATGTCATGTCACTATTCCTGTGGCAGCAGGTGTTTGGAGTAGAGATGGTCCTAAGTTCTAGTACAGGGTATGCAACCCATTTTTACTATTGTGACAGTGCAGTTTATAGCAATGAACTGAAAAAAAGACAAGTGTTATTTCAGAATTCTTGCTGCGACAGGAGTAGAACTGCCATACACATGATCATGTGTTCTAATACAGGAAATTCCAGACATTTTTAATGTTGTTCTATTTCCCATTATATTCAGTCTCACTTATAACACTCTAGATAGAGGAGCTAATATGAATTATATGTATGATGGATAAGACACACTTAGTGTGTTTTCAGATGTATGACTTAGGGCATACTGCCTACTATATTTTTGCAAGTAAAATTCTGTTAGCTGGGCTTGTATAGCCTTCACAATTAAATAAGTAACATACACAACTGAATCTATATACAAGAATCTTGTCAGATCACATATTTACATGTGTAATACCTCAAATTGTCAGCTGTAATTATGAAAGATTCCTGATTATGTCTGAGCAGTACTTCCTCTGTGGCAAAGGTGGAAAATCAATGCTGTGAAAGAAAATATTTTGTCCCTTATGCCTAGGTTTGAATTCCGCACTTTAAAAATCAATGTTATCACTGTATAAAGCCAAAAACAAATGTGTCAGGTCATGACATTTATGCCCTCAGTGCATACCTTCCAATTTTCGATGCATATTTCCAAGCTGCATCACCAGATACCCTTCAAACTAATGTCAAGTGTCACATTAACCTTCTTATTTCAAATTTTTATGTCATCCCTAGTTGGCAGGCTCTGCTTAATATTGCACAAATGCAGCTGGCATCATTGCTTGGGTTTGTGCACTACCAGTAAATGTGATAACTGGGAAAGTATCATTTTCCATTGCTCTAGGCCAGATGTTAGACATGTCTGAAGTTAGTGTGGAAGCTGCCCAGTTTAGGGCACAGAGATGGGGTGTCCAAGAGTTCAGGATATTTATTGAGGGTGAGCTTTCCATGTTTTTGCTATTTTATTTGAATAGAGGGAGTCACCATAATAGTAACGAGACTAGGTAATTTTTAGCAGTAACTTATCTGAAGATCTAAGGTACCTGGTATTGACATGTGGTTGGACCAGAGTGGAAAGTGCAAGGAAGAAACTGGGGTTGTGAATGATTTTGTGGGTAAAGGTAAGTTGGTTTAAAGTTAACAGATTGGGAAGTTTGAGCCAGTTAATTTGCTGAAGTACAGAACAATGATGACATTTTTGTGGATGGTTGCTGGCAACTTTAGCTATTTTATTACAGCAGGAATCTAAGTTTTTAAGGTCGGCCTTGCACAAGTTAGTGAAAGTGTTTGAGCAGTAGAGAAGGATAGATAGAAGTTGAGATCTAGCCATGGCTAGTTTGGCTTGGTGTGGTAGGAAAGTTCTGGGCGGTTTGGTATGGACGATATATGTATATCAAATTTCAGCCTGTCATCTACTGTTACACCTAGGAATTTGGTATGATTTTTAGGCCCAATTTTGATTCAATTGGCAGATTGAATAGAGAGAGGGGGAGAGTATGGCTTGGAAGTTTTGTTTGTGAAAGTTATTAACTTAGTCTTAATTGAGTTTAGAATGTTTTGGTGGTTAGAAAGGTAATTTTCAATTTCTTGAAGTGATTTTTGAGTTTTTATTTGAGTATTGATCATAATGTCACATACAGGTATGCCAGTGTCCCTCCTAAGGCCTCCAACAAATGTTACAGTGTCAGGACAGTGTGCATGATTACCATCACAGAGTGCAGACATGGCATAACAGGTGTACAAGTGTGTTTCTGCAGAGCCTTCTCTGATCACTCTAAATCACATATATGTCAGAGACATGGGATTACTGATGGTATTATTTTGATATTGTCCATAATTGTGCATGCTTCTTTTAATGTTGTCCATGAGTCTTTACCTGTGTCCCACTTCCTGGAGACCTCTGTCGAGATTACACTCATATTCAGGCAAATCAGTTTACACCATTTCACAATATGCACCCTACCCCAACTGTATATAACATCCCTGATAGATGTCCTCTGCATTGTTAATGTAAGAATGCTTATCTCACACAGACATCCTCCCCATTGTTATGTCACCTTGTGTGACAGTCACATAATACAAATTTTCACTTTGTCGTCCCTACTGTGCCATATTGATATGTGATTAGTGTTACTGCAACAGCTGTCTTTAATTGACATGCTCTCATCTGCTGTACATTCGGTTGTCTCACATGTCCTCTTTCCCTGTGTTCATTTCTAAAATTCATCTGTGTGTCCCTATTCAATACACATGCTTCCCCTGAGTTTTTATTTTACATGGCAGTCCATGTACCCTTACAGATCATTTACACAGCATTAGTACAAAATACATGAATGGGAATTCACAATACTCTGCACTGTATACACTGTTGTGTATTATGTTTGGACAATATACATATCATACCTCTCAACTGTCCAGATTTTTGCAGTATGTCCAGACATTTGCCTTATATCATTTGGTCTATTCCTTATAAGATTTGTGGTTTTCTGCCATATCACTGGGATGATCTCAGGAGTGATGTCACTGAATAATTAATACATCTGACTTTCAGACTTCAAATCCCACTGAAAATGTATCTTTACACAAACCTTGTTATTCTAGCACATTTCTAAGTTTAAACAAGCAAATATGTAGAATCTGTCTCTATTTCTAGATCATTGCCCCCCCCCCCACACCCCCATTATGTTGGGCTTTGTCCAGATGTCTTGTACTAAGAGACTGAGAGCTATGGAAACTTATATGTTAAGTCCTGGTGATCATTGTGGCATTCTGTGAAAACATGCTAACTGACTGTGTTCTGATGTAAACAGGATTGCTATCCATGCTGTTTTGCACAGTTTGCCACCCAGCAACACCATTGGTAGCCACAAAACCATGCTTATTTACATTTAAATGTGGTGCATGGAATGAATATGTAATTAGTGCTGCTGCTTGCCGCACATCACTGCACACACACACATGTAAACTCCGTGTAGGCTTTGCGAGAACCCTACACAGAGTTTATTGAATTCCAGTGTATGTCTTATCCTAGTTCTGTGGTGTCCACTGATGCAAAAAAGACAGAAAGAGACCACAGCTGTGTCTCTTGTGAGTCACACAGAAATTACATTTTCCTCCACCCTCCCACTCTGGCCCTGTTCTGGTTTAAACTCAACTATCTAGAATTGAGCAGCATTTTACCTTCTCCAAGGATGATACCACAATGCAAACAGAAGATGACTGACTATAATAATTGGCTTAGTTTCTGGCATCATTCTAAGGGGGTGCAATATTTGTCAGAAAGGAAGGAGATGGTGAACAGAACATGCTGCTTTTCTAGGGATGGTCTGCATTTCTCCCCCTCAAACTTTTGAATATTAGATAAAACATTTTCTACCCACATACTGTCTTATTTAGGCAATGCCAAACTGAGAGTATTTCTGACACAGAAAAGCAAATCCAAAAAAATATAAAGGTGTTACTGCTCAGTGATAGGAGTATAAACAAAAAACTCCACACCCTAGAAGCTCTCTTCACCCTAGAGAATGCTGATGTCTGTGCAGTTACTGAGACATGGTTTAAAGCCATGGAGAGCACACCACCAGTGCAAGGTTATAATGCCTTCATGCACATTTAGACCAGCTACCACACACACAGGGACTAAAGGCACAGGTGTCTCTGTTTACATCAAAAATAAATATACCTCAAGGCTGATCAAACAGGACAATGTATTTATAGCTTCTCCACATTCAAATCACCCTAAACAAAATCCCATACCATGTCCTTGCAAGCTGTAGGAGGCCCCCCACTATATCCCAGAAAACCCATAGCGTGTATTTAAACATATTGGAAACACTCACTGTCCAACCCAATAGCATATTCATCAGTGGCTTTAATTACCCCACTGTTAACTGGAAATCATATACAGCACCAAACATACAGGCACAGGAATTCCTGGATTTTGTAACCACAAACTTCCTGGACTAGATTGTCAATACACTGATCAGGGGTGTTAACATGCTGGATTTGGTCTTCCCTAATATGAGAGGGTGGTGCACACCCCCTATTGTAATGCCTTATCTCGTAAAGTCAGAGTACAAAATGGGCTCCTTTGAAGTAAAAATAAAACCTGGAACCCCAGCTAATCCTGCAATATTCAGGAATTACTCTTAAAGCTAACTAGCTACTAAGTGATAACCTGGCAAAATTTCATGGTCCTATAAACCCTTGGAACACTGCTGCCTGCACATAACTGTTCACATAATCCCTATAAAAGCATGTTAACAGCTGCATAGAAGACAACAGGAAGAAGTACATATTAACTCAAAAACAAGCCACCATGGTGGAATCACAACATCAATAGGCTGTATAACAGAAGTAAGAAAATCATGGCAAAAAGTAGGAGGTGTAGGACCCAGCAGGATAAAAGCACTCTCATCAAACTAAACAAACAAGCAACTCGGAGGACAAATAGTGTCTAACAAAGTAAAATATGAGGTACGTTTGACCTCTCTGGCTAAGGACAACCACAAAGCAATTTTTTAGCTATGTCTGCAACCTTACAGGCAATACACAGCTGAGCACAGAGCTCATTTCTAATGGAGCCACCTATACTGAGCCAGAAGAAATAGCAAACCTACTGTCCAGCAAATTCAACTTCAGCTTTACCCCTCACTCTCTGTCAACCTTCCCATAGGAAATACCATCAAATATAACTCCCCCCTGCTATCACTAGGGAACAGGTCATTAATGCTCTCTCTAAGGCCAAGAACACTGCATCAATGGGCCCAGACAATATCCCAGGATGCCTTCCAAATAGCATGAAACATAACCTATCAGGGCCTCTGGAATTACTATTTAACTGTAGCTACCAAGCAGGCTTCATGCCTCATGAATGAAGAAAGGCAGCAATCATCCCTCTGCACAAAAGTAGGCCATCTACAGGCCCTTGAATCTACAGACCCATAAGTCTCACTTGTCATATATGTAAAGCCATGGAAAGAATTATCAGGGAGATGATCAATAGCGATATAGTAAACCTTCAGGCACTGGACCCATCCCAAATTGGTTTCGTCAGAGGCAGGTCACGCCTACACAACCTGGTGGACTTATTTGAGAAGGTCACCAAAGTAATGGATGAAGGCAAAATCATTCACACTACCTATCTTGACCTGGCCAATGCATTTGACACAATGACCCACTCAGACATTATTCACAAACTCATGAGGCTAGGTATAAACTCTTATGACACCCAGTGGATATCCAGCTGGCTCACAGGCAGGACCCAGGAAGTAAGAATTGGGGAGTCCACCTCTACTAAGTGGCCAGTCACAAGTGAGCCCTCAGGGGTCAGCTTTGGGACTGCTCCTTTTTGGCATTTACTTCTCTAAAATCAATGCCAATGGTAATGGCCTCTGGCTGACTAAATTTGCTGATGATTGCAAATTAGGAGTTGCCATAGAATCCCACACTGACACAAATGTTCTCTTGGAAGGCTTCCTTTGGGGAGTCATCCACCCCTGGTAACTCTCATAAAGACAACACATCCTTAAGAGCTGACCCAGTAGTTAGGGACTTGGGGACACACATGGACACTAATCTAGCCTTTGACCATCATGTTTCTACAGTAGTGAGGACATCATTCTATGATGTGCAACTTATAAACAAAGGTATAGAATGTAGGTCCAATGGAGTTATTGTTCCAATGTATTCAGCATTCATCAGAGCTGTCTTTGAGTACAATGCCCCCCTTTGGTATATACCTAACCAGGCCCATCCAACAGTTGGAATGTCCACAGAGGTTCCTCACTGAAAGAATACAGGGCATAAGTAACATGTCCTATGCAGATCCCCTCAAAGTCCTATCCTATATTCTGTCTTCTACAGGCTGTTGAGATGAGATCTTTGCCTGGCATACAGTCATTGTCAGACCCCACCCTTATGGACCTCTTGCATACCCATAAAACAAACAGCACCATAATTACCAATTCTAAAGACTTAAACCTTGCCTGTGATATAAATAGGACCTGCTGGAGAGACAAGTATGTATCCAGAAACTACCACGTCTCTGGAACAGGATCCCCATCCATGTGAAGCAGAGTTCCTCCCTAACTCAAGTCAAGTGAAACTTGGACAATTGGATGTGGAACAGGAAATTCATCCCTGCTTTGGCACCTATGTCTCTAATGGACACAGTCAGCCTGCAAATGGTTCATCTCCCAGGCGCCTTTAAGTAAATGTTTCATCTCTCAAGCTCCTGCTTACACTTATTAAGGTAATGAGAACTTGTCAGAAATTTGGGATGCATGGCTATGCCTAAAAAGGCCCTTGTGATCATTAGTCTAGTGAACACCTATGAACCTATAATGCAGAGCATAGAACTACACCAGTGTTCTTACATAGCTCTCATATCATTATGGCAGTTGCGTAACATCTAGGAGCTGCTGCTCATCCTGGCCACACCCCTCCTAAGTAACCTCATTACGAGTCAGTAAACCACTGGATGAGTTCTGAACCAAAACCCACAAATGAAACAAAAAGGTCCGGTCACACGAAGCAGTCAATGAAGGCAGCTACTAACAGGATGAAAACCAAGTAATTCGACAGGATCCAAAATATAAAAAATATGTTCTTTATTATACAAACACATTAATTAAGTGCTTTATTTTCCAAGCAAGAAACTTCATCAGACTCTGTTACATCACATCCCTTCATCATTTAAATAGTTTGCCTCTCTTTGTCATTGGATGGACACCAATAAATTCAATTAAATAAATGAAATAATACTTATAAATTGCATTTAAATAGTCCATATACATTACTATAAATAATATTATAAAAAGCTAATATGTAAAATGCTTGTTGTATAAATAGGCCATTAAAATACTTTTCTGTAGATAAGCTTATATGTAAAAAATGCACATATATGAATGAAATAAATGTTAATAGTGACATATTGTAATTGATACATAGATATATGTCACATACCTAAATACATAAATATATACAAACATTATGTACAAAAATGCAGTAGTGCTTCATCATAAATAATATTATGTCACAAAAAATGTTTTGTGTCATAAAAAACATTTTTCTATCCCAATTCTTTATCAGTTACTAACAAATGGCTTTTAGTTTCAATGCTGATGTTATATTAACATGGTCATTTAGACCAAGAAAAACACATGCATCAAGCCTCAACTGCTACATCAATTCCTTATAATCAAGCCTATTCTCTAACCTCATTATGAGCAATGTTCATAGGTTCATAGGTAGGTACTATGCTATTGGCCCTAGGACCTACATAATCCTAGCCAAAAAGGTACCCTGGCTTTTGCCACCCAAGAAAATTATTTTCCTGTGTCCCATCAAGCAGAGCCACAGAAGTGATCCACAGGGTGAATTTCCTATCTCTCATCTATCTCCATTCCAATCATCACTATTTTTCTTGAAGAGTGCAAATGAGGAGCTTTGTTTGATATAGATAGGTAGTTTGTTCCAGAGTATGGGAAGTCTCTGGGACAGGAATCTATCCCACCAGCATGTTCTGTTTATTGTGGTGACAAGGTTTAGGTCCCTAGAGCATGTAGCTCAGAGGGATTGGGATTTCTTTAAGCGGAGCATGTCCAGCAGCTCTGGGTTTGACATAGCTTTGTATGTTAGGCAGGGATCACCTCTGAGTAGGTGATATGTGACGGAGTAAAGCTGGAATTTTTTGAGACGGTCTGTGTAGGGCATCTGTTTGAGGCTGGTAATACTTTTTGTGAGGTATTTCTGCAGACTTTCTAGTTGTTGTAGATGTCTTGTGAGGAACATACCAAAAGGGGTGTTGTACTCTATAATGGGTCTAATGAGTGACAAGTAGAGGGAAACAATGACCTTTCTTTTCCTGGATGAGAAACCTTTTGTGATGAGGTGTGCCACATAGAAGGAATTCCTGACTACTTTGGCAATGTGATTATCAAAGGAGAGACTACTGTCCACCTGTGTCCCAAGGTCTCTTATCACACTTTCAGTGTTAAGTAGACTACCGCCTATGTGGTAGTTCATGAGTACAGAGTTTTTACCAAAAGGGATGACAATGCAATTTTTGGCACTGAGCTTGAGGCCATGGCTTTGACACCAGGCATCTGTCTCAGTGAGGCCCTTTTGTAGGATGTCCAGATCATTAGGAGTTTTGATTATGGCTCCTAGTTTGCAGTCATCTAGAAAATTCATTAGCCAAAGACCTTCTGTGTTAGCCTGTAATTCTGAGAAGTAGATACCAAACAGGAAAGGACCCAGGACTGAACCCTGTGGTACTCCACTTGTCACTGGTCTGAAGTGAGATTTGGAGTCTGCTACATTCATAGTGTGTGTTCTGTCATTGAGCCAGTTGGCAATCCATCTTATGACATAGGGATTTAAACCTAGTTTAGTGTGTTTATTTATAATTCCAGAGTCGGGGATGGTGTTGAAAGCCTTGGCGAGATCTAGATAGGCTGTGTGAACCACCTTCCCTCATCTATGACTTTGGTGTCCACTTCAAAGAAGTCTATCAGGTTTAGGAGACATGATCTGCATTTTACAAACCTGAACTGGGTGGGGTCCAGAGTTTGGAGATTATCAATGTCATTATTTATAAGTTCCATGATGATACGTTCCATAGCCTTGCAGACCAGGCTCATCAGGCTAATGGGGCAATAGTTCCTGGGGTCCATGGTGGCTCCCTTTTTGTGGAGTGGGATAACCATTGCTGTGTGAATTTCAGTGGGCACAAAGCCTGAGGTGAGGCTATGAATGAACATAGTACTTAGGTGGGGTGCCAGTTCATTATGTAGTTCATGTAGAACGCAGCCTGGGATGTTGTCAGGTCCCATGGATGCTGTGTTCTTGGCTTTGGAGAGTGTGGTTTTTCCTGTGCAACCGTGATTACAGGAACTTTGCATACTTTTGGTATAGAAATGGACTCTTTAGGGGGTGAGATGGGGGTAAAATTTGCACTGAACCTATCTGCCAGGATGTTGGCAATATCAGTTGGTTCTGTATATTTAGTGCCATTATGCTGAGTGTTGCCATTGAGATTTGTGACATTACTATAGAATGCTTTGTGGTTGTCTTTAGAATCAGTGGTGATTTTGTTTTCGTAACTAGCTTTGGAAGATTTTACTGAGGCTGACCATGGAGTTCCTCCAATCATGGGATTTTACTCTTTTTTTGCAACAGGTTCTTTATGGCAGGGGACTACCAGATTGGCTTCCTGTTTTTGGAGGATAGCATCTTGGTTCTGTTAGGGATTGCATGATCCATACACTCGTTTAAGTGCTTATAAAGTGCATTTGTATAGGATTCAGTAGTCATACCTCTATTGTCCATCTGCATGGGTGTCATGAAGTTTGCCACTTCTGTCTTAAGAAGCGTGAAGTTGGCTTTGGAGAAATTTTTTATGGTGTTTTCCCTAATGGGGGTGGGGGTGGGATGTGGATGTCTAAGGTGATTAGCTTGTGGTCGGATCTGACCAACAAGGAATTGACCTCTGGTTTCGAACACCGGTTGCCCATGTTGGTAATGACCAGGTCTAGGATATTGTTGCCCCTAGAATTTATGATTTCCAGAAAACGTTGAGCAAAAGAGTTGGTACATGAGTAGTTTTCCCAGTTAATTTTGGGGTAGTTGAAATCGCCCATTATTAGGGTGTCAGGTTGTACCCTAATATTTTCCAGTGTATCAAGAAATGAGGAGTGGGAATCCTGGGGCATGTTGGGGGATCTATAGCAAGGTACAATTTGGATTGTGGTCTTGCCCAGAGTTAGTTGCACTTGGATAATCTCAGATGCATTATGCTGAGCAGCTAGCCTGGAGGTGTGGATATCCTTAATGAATATGGACATGCCTCCGCCTTTAGTGTTTCGGTCCAGGTTAGGTGGCCAAAAGGTGTGGTATGAATTATAGCCTGGTAATGCAGGGGTGCTATCTGGATCCTTGAACCAGGTCTCTGTCACTGCACAGATGTCTATATTTTCCATTTTAAGGAGTGCCTTGAGTGAGTTCATTTTGAGGTTTAGACTTCTAGCATTGAGTAGCATTACCCTCAGATTTTGCTTGCTTGTATCTTTTACAGTGGTGTGTTTGTCATTTGAACCATGCCTAAAAAAGGCACTATAGGGGTGGCAAGAGCTTTAGCCAGTATCCTGAATCCCAAGGGCAACAGGTGCAGGCCATCTCTGCCAAAGCATCATGGTCTGTCAATCATGTCATCCCAGGCAGACAGATACTGGATCCCCTTCGAATGACACCAGTATCTTAGCCAATTGTTGAAGTCAATCATTTTGTCCTTGTACTGTGGTATCATTCTGGGTGATGGCAAGATGCTACTCAGGGCTAGGGTCATACCTGACTGGGCTACAAGACCGGACAGCTCCTTCATGTCTCTTTTCATCTAGTCTAGGGAGGTACATCTCTGGTCATTCACACCAACATGGACAATGACAGATTCATATTTGTGCTTGTTGTGGAGTGACATGAGTTTGTGCATTATGTGGCGGATCCTGGCACCCAACAGGCAGCTGACAGCAACTTTCTCCTTGTTTAGCCTAGTGAGTGGAACATCAGTGTGCCTGACTATAGTCACCTATGACTAGAGTGTTGGGTACGTTGTTATGCCTTATGGACTGTAGTTGAGCGACACACTGAGTTTGTGTGTTATGTGTCATTTGGGTTGTGGTGGTGGGGGGGTGGAGATTGCATGTGTTTCTGCTTTGGAAGTCCCTGTTGCTTGGGCAGATTTTTATTGAGAGCCTCCGTGAATGTAGCTGCGTGTTTTGTGTTTCTATGTGTGTATTTTGGTGGTGTAGGTTTTGAGGGACTTTCAGATGAGTGTGGTGTGGTGCAAGTGTTTACCCTCTCCTCTTGACTGTCTAGTCCAGTCTTGGGTGAAGAGACCTTTGTTTCCAGTTTGGCTATATAAGTGTATATCTCGCAGGTTGTAGTGTTGGGTGGTAGGAGAAGAGGGTTGTTTGTGTACATGAGGCAATTGCTGCATTGTCCCAAGATGCCCAGATTCATCAGCTAGACAGGAGAAAACACCAGGAGCTGACCCTTAGACATGCCTGGATAGGTGCTTATGTATTAAGTACTAAAACTTGTTTTCCTCTAGACAAGTGAGGAAAGTTGAGTGCTGTAGCAATTTGTAGCTTATTTAGTACTTACAATGAGTTCTGAACAAGTGCTGAGCTCAAAGAAACAGATTTGAGTGCTAAAACTAAAAAAACTGGCTAGTTCTAAGGGAAAATTTGAAGAGCAGACTTTATAGTGCCAGGAATAGTTTAACCCTAGCTAAGCGGTGGGGGCTTAGAAGCTTAAAAACAGTCCTGGATACTTACAGGAAAGGCAGGAAACAAGTTTAGACATTTTTTTTTGTAAAGTGGAAAGGGATTAAGGAGGAGCAGAAGATAACTCAAGGTTAAGAACTAAGTGGGTTTGCCTTCTCAGATGTTTTCCCTGTATTAGGTAGAAGGAGGTAATGACACTAAACTGGGAGGAGTGTCCCAGATCAGATTTACAGTAGGGGCGGACAACTGCAAAGCCACCAAGTATAAGAACAGGATACCAATAAGAAGGGAGTGTGGGAGACAAAAATCAGAAGAAACAAACCCAAACAGGTGCTTAACAAATGTAGACAATTTCCAGTTACTACCTCACACACAGTGAAACTAGCTAGAAAAGTACGCAGCAGACAATAAAAGTGCTTTAATAACACATAAAAATAAGCAAAAAACAGGATACTTAATGTTATATATCGCAAATCAGGGCTTGCTCAGTGCCCTTCCTCCGATTAGCTCAGTGTGAAATGGCAGAAACACTCACAAGTTAACTTCTTAAGTAACAGAAAGTTGAAACCTGAAACAACTTTATAAAAAGCTTGAAAGAACCAATGAGGTACTTATTCCAAGCCGTAGTCCAGGTAACTCCAATCAGCCAATGACCATAAGCACTCCCCTCTCACTGAAATACAAGAATGGCTTTGGCTAAACTATGATGGCCTGGAACATATGTTCAAGACACACAGCCTCTACAAACAACTGGGCCCGAAACACAAGCCTGAATATGGACAATGCTACAATTACCGACATTACTTAGGTAGAAGAAAAACTGCAGAAATGTTTATCACAGCAGAAAAGCAGCAGTGAGCCTTTAAATGAAAGTTTTAAACAGATAATCGAGCAAGGAGACTCTAGAGAATACTTTTAACTGCAAACAATTAAGTTATATGATACATTCCTTGGCAGGAAATCAGAACAAACAAACCCAAACAGGTGCTTAACAAATGTAGAACATTTCCAGGTAATACCTCACACACAGTGAAACTAGCTAGAAAAGTATGCAGCAGACAATAAATGTGCTATAAATAACTCATACAAATAAGCAAAAAACAGGATAATTAATGTTATATATCACAGATCATGGTTTGCTTAGTACCCTTCCTCCAATTAGCTCAGTGTGAAATGGCAGAAACACTCACAAGTGTTCCTCATTTTGAATCTTAAAAATGTCGTGTTCCTCACTGTTCCACATTTGAAGGGCATGTTACACATACAGTATTAAGAATTTTTCTAATTAGTGTCAAGGACAACAGAGAGATATGCTCAACAATACCGAAAAGCTTTTTACTTTTTATCATATTTAGTGGCAGTAACAGTTTCAGGTGATGATGGCGAACACTGGACTTTGCATAACCATGTCATTCTGGATTTGCACTGACAAGCAGTGCAGTGTTCTCCATTATCACTAGGAAGACCATGTTGAAATAGATACATTGGCAACATTGTAGCTCTGGCTGGTTCAGGATCATTGCTATAGAACCCCTGTTGTTGATTCCATCCTAAAACAGCAAGGTGTTGCAGTTCCACAGAGAAACAATGCTGTGGATGACATCTCCAGAGATACAAAACATTGGATGAATTGGATGAATAGATTAAAAAAAAATGAAATATGGCAGCTAGCAGTTATAATGGAGCTGTTAGCATCTGTGAATACTTCATATTGCCTTTTCAGGAACATTCTGCAGCAGAGAATGCAGCTGGAAGGTTTGTGTCACATGGCCATTTACAATGGTGAATGATTCTTTACATGAGTCTTGCCAGTATAAATAAATGTAAACCTCTGGTTAGAAGAAAGTCAAGGACAGACGCTTTGTTCAAGCATGTACATTAAGTACATCAGGCAGTGACTGGTCTCATACTTGGATGGCCGCAACAATTTTCCTGAAATGGTTTTGTTCATGCAGTTAAAGGTCATCTACATAATGCACAGGTGATATAGTAAACATTTTATTGTTAGATAATGCTGACAGTAACCTGATGCGGTAACTTGTGTGTGGCAACAGAAGGTATTGGTTGTCATTTCCTGATATCAATGCTACATTGCAACCAGGCTCTTGATCAACTAATTAGACAGATATGAGGAATATCTACATATATATCTATTGATTTAAGCTTCAGAATAAAAATCTGCTGTCCAGTGATACTGACTAATAGTACATGCTTTCTGCTGGCTTAAGCATGGTATGAGCCCAGACATGACATTGTTGTAACAATTTATGTGAATTTGTTCATTGTTCAAGCTGCGCGGTATAAGGAAGCAGTGTCTGAAATACCGCAGCAGGAAGAAAAGGACGGTCATCTCCACAGTCATGTAAGGAAGCAGTGTCTGAAATACCACAGCTGGAAGAAAAGGACAGTCATCTCCACAGTCATGTGAGGAAGCAATGTCTTACATACCACAGCTGGAAGAAAAGGATGGTCATCTCCACAGTCATGTAAGGAAGCAGTGTCTGAAATATCACAGCTGGAAGAAAAAGATGGTTAGCTCCAGTCATGCAGGTAGCCTTAATGTTCCTGCTGCAACAAGCAAGGAATATATAAGCAATATCGGTGTGAATGAGGTTATTTATAAATCATTGTCAGAGTCAGACCCTAAAACCTGTTTTCTTCAAATCAAGATGAAGCTGAGGCATTCAGCAGGTATCAGCAATGAATGAAAGTACGAAGGTAGATATCAACCAATTCGGGCTTCTTCTCCTGAGGAAATCAGGACAGGAAGCAAAGGCCAAAACTCTAGTTATGGATTTTTTTTTTTTTTGCTATAGCTCCTCTTTCAAAAACAGTCTTGAAAATTCTTGAAAATGTGCATTATTTAAAGAAATATTTTTTGCATTTGCCTTTTTTTACAGCACAGTACTGCAGTCATGAAACATCAATTTGCTTTGCCTTTGCCATGTGGGACAATTAGCTTCAAATGATAAAATGCATTTAACTCAATAATGTAAAAACACCCTTCCTGACTTTCTTGTTACCTCACAGTAGCAGCATTATTGTTATAATGAAGTAGGATGAATTTTACAGTTAACACCAACAGGATTGAAGGTTATCATTAATAATACAAACTTGCTGTTTTATCATTTGGAAGCAATGTGCCTGCTAATGTTTCTTTAAGCTGGGTTGCACTGTATTAATGGCATATAGGTCTTTCCCAGAAGAGAAATGGATGAGAATGGAAGTCCTGAGAGTGAATAGATTAGTCCATGTTGTTGCTATAATTTATACGTATGTGAACTGAGCTATAGCATGACTGTATGTTGAATCATGTTCTTCAACTATTAATGTATTACAAGGAGAAAATCATGCATACATGTAGTTCAGTAGATATTTAAACAAGTAAGGGAAATATTTTTTTTTCTTGAATACTATATATGATGTTTTGCACTTCATTTCATGTCATTAAAAAGCTAACCACTAATACATTATTGGAAAATAAAATTAAAATGTGAACAGATACTCATAAATGAAATGCTACCATAAAGTGCTGATTTCCTCCACAAACAGATAATTTATATTCATTACATTTTTGCAAAATGTTTTTCCCCTAAATTAGGTACGTAGATAATTGAATTTCTGTTTGTATAACTGTGTCTCTGTACAAGATAATGCCTGTAATAAATGGAAATGATTTTTGTTTACTTTGGCACTCTAGGTATTTAAATAGTCCAGAATATGGTCATTTCTCTAATACTCTGTAATAATTGTATTTTGCCAAGTTCATATCTAGTGAAGTTATAATTTCCAGCTCATTGAAAACATATATTTAATTGAAGATGCCTTTGTACCTGACAGCGGGCTAATTATGTTAAGAAACAATAGCAAAATCTACGTTAATGGCCCAAATAGAATGTGCTCATGATCTATAGTTGTTAATTGAAACATAGGGAGGCCATGATCAGAAATTAAGAGCAATGACAGGCAATTATGGTTAAAAAGAGAATGTGCTAAAAATTCATTAAATCATTTCTGCAAGACAAAGATGTGATATATAAACTCAGGCATATCCTAATGACTAATTCAAGTACATTTAACATTGATTATCTGCATTGTTCCATTGTTCCATTCATTTTGTCTCATTTAGTGTATCACCATTTTGAAAGTGTCAGAATCAAGTCACAGCCAGTTTATTTTACATAACATAAACATATATTATAGCATGTTCGGCTAGATGAATTGATTGTTCTAATAAAAGTGCCTTTGTATTCACTGTTTGTTGAAATAAGACTCTTAAAACTGTTATCTGAAAGCAACATAAGGGAGGTAGTTCCTAATGATCTATGCCATCCTTCAGATAGGACATTATTTATATGGGGTCCATTACAGTGGCTTGCATCAAATTATCTCATGGTTCAGATTAACAATGCTACTTTCTTAAAATTGCAATTACACAATTTTCCAGCAACTCAGTGATTTTTCACTCATACCTAAACCTGTTTAGAAACCCATTACACCAATACACCGCTTGCTCGCTAACCCTAATTGCACACTGGTTTCCTTAGTTCTAACACAAAATCTCCAAGTGACTTCCTAACCATAATTCAAAACCCCATTTTCTAAAACTAAAAAGTCCCATGTGCTCCCTTAACCTTATCCCAAACAATGCTCCTTAAAAATTGCTTCCTAACTCTAATTCAAACCCCATCTCTCTATCTGTAACCCTAAAATTCCCTGCTGCATCTTATCATGAACCCCATATAGTCCTTATTAAATCTTACCCTAAACCTCTACCAGTTGAATCCAAACTGGAGCCATTAGACTCCCTGTCGCTTGTTTCCCTTCCCGCTGTTGTACTTAATTTGCTTGAGCTTGAATACCTATTTAAGCAGTGTTCTGTGGAACCCACCTGGAAAACAAGCACCTGGCTGCAAGACTGTAGTTTACAGATAGGCTTCAGGTAAGTGCAGAAAAACAATTTATCTGCTGATGTTGATAAGGCATGTTAAACTGGAGTCGTAGGAAAAACACTGCGACATACAGAAAACGCAGTCAAAATATTCACTTTCTTCACTGTTAATATACGTATTAAGCATCTACTCATAATTTGCAAACACATACAGACAGTTATAGGCACACACATACATGTGCATATATTATGCACATATAAGCACATACGACATACACAAATACGTAATTTTAAATTCTAGCACCTTTTATTCTATTACTTTCAAAATTTCACCTATGTTATTAAATGAGATTTAAAACTTTTATGATATGAGATCTTGATATGTATTGGTATTATGATGTCTGTATGTTATGTGTTATAGCTATTATCAGTTTTATTTATTTTCTCCATATAAATGCTTAAATACTAAGCTATTTATAGTATTTCTATAGTCAGTTTCCTCCCACATTCCAAAGACATGCAGTAGGTGGATTGGACACTCTAAACTGGTCGTAGATGCAAGTGTGTGTGAGTGAGTGGTATGGATGAACTACTGTGGCAGGGCTAGCCACTTGGCAGTGTAAACCTTGGCTCAAGATGATTGTCACTGTTGAAATGACACCCTAACCCCATGTACAAAATGGGGAAAAGGGGTTGAGGATGGATGGCTGCATTAATTAGAAGAAATTACTATATAAAACATCATAATCAAATAAAGAAATGTGAAATGCATTATTTCTTGGATATTTTTGATATATTCAGAAATACATTGTATCATTTTTTTATTACTGACATTTCCAACTTTATATTTCTATGAACGTAAATATTAATATTTCTCAAATTAATACTTGATATCATTATCCTTTTAACATGACTTGAGTGTGTTCTAAGTAGTTATAATTAATAATGTTGTTTTAAACTAAGAAGCAGTAGCTACTGTTTAGCTCGGTGACATTGAGATGGGTTGGTTGGTATGTGATTTGTATGATTCTATCATCAAATCAGGGAATTTTCATTCCACAATGGGATGTTTAAATGTATATAATTTTGAAATTTTGCTTTTTTTTTTTTGTATCTGTCTCTAACAACAATTGTTAGTACTCGGTTATTATATTTAAGCGAAATCATCTTAAATCAGTGCATTTACATGTTCTTCTGAATATCAACATAATAACTGTCTCTCATTAAACATCAATGGACTTAATAATCCAATAAAGAAGAGTAGTTTAAACAAATATTTAAAACTGCATAATGCTCACATAATTCTCATCCAAGAAACACATTTGTTAACTGAAGATGTAAATAGACTGATGTTAAAAGATTATTCAACTCTTGTAAGCTCTCATTTTAAATAAAAAAAACAGAGGCACTCTTATTCTTTTTAGAAATGCATTACTTATGCTTAAAATATTAAATACCTATTCAGATAAAAATGTCATGTTGGGTTTAGCAGTAGTAGAAATTGACAAAAAAAAACATATACTTTTGTGAATTTTTACTGGATACCTGGAATTGGAGGCAAAGTTGCTCAGAAATATTTGAATATTATAACCTTACATACAAAAGGTGAATTGATTATTGCAGGAAATTTTAACTGCATTCTTTCTAACAAAGGCACAAATACTGATAAGGTTCCTAAGCTATCATCAGTAGCTAAACACTTAGATTATTTTATTCATTCTCAATATTTGAGAGATACCTATGATATTAAAACAACTAACTCTCTTAACTTTACACATTATTCTTATATATTTGACACCCAGACAAACATTGATAAAAGCTTTTTACTTCTAGTAGTTGATTTACTAAAACTGAAGCGGTATTATTGATCACTTCCTTTATCTGACCACAATGCTACTATATTTACATTAACATTAAAGCCAAGTAATTTAATTTATTATCAGAGAATCCTTGTTTATGTAGCAAAATTAAAAAAAAAACTTTAAGGAATAGCGTCTAAAAGAAATAGATCCATACATTGAAATTAATAATAATAGAGAAACTTCAGAATTAATTATCTGGGATTCTTTAAAAACTTGTCTATATGGAAGAATTAAAAAAATTGGTACATATGTAAAAAAAGAGTGGGATAAGGAGTTGATGTCTTTGCAGTCTAATATAGATAAATTGAAATGTAATTTAAAACCTTATGACAAATTGGAAAACACTGAGTTGAAAATATTAAATCAGAAATATCCTAATGTACTTCATCATATAATATCAATAAATCTGGAAAAATGAAAATTACAAACTTACTCAATAAACCCCAAAAGCTTACACAGGTTGGCTGTTACATCTAAGAAAAATAAACATTAATCATATTAAAGAAATAATTTCCAAACAAGGTGATAAAAATAAAAAGTTACTGATTTAAAATACATACTAGAATGGTTTAGGAAATATTATGAAGAAATGAATAGTTAGCACTCTTCAAGAAAAATCTTGATGAGTGGATGGGAAATAGGAAATACACCCCGGAGATCACTTTTGTGTCTCTGTTCGACAGTGCACAGGAAAATAACTTTCTTGGGTGGTGTATCTGGCTAACAGTCATTATAGTGACAAGGTGCCACCACTGGTCACATATCTTTTTTGCCAGGTCAAATTAGCAACTGTCCTTTCTATTTTGATTGCAATGCAAGTGAGCAACAGCTCACGACTGCAAAACAGATCTCTCTGTCTTTGCAGCAGTAGAAAATTCTCAACAGAACAGTGTTTGCTCTTTCTTCCTTTTCAACAATAGAAACAGTTAACAAAACACTCTGCTGTCTCTTTCTTAGCAGTGATAGGAACAGGTACAAAAGAGTTTGCTTTCACACTCTTTGTCTCTCTTTCTCAATCTCTCTGTTTCTCTCCTGATGCAGTATTGGCTATCAGCTTTGGGCAGAAGAGTAATGCAGTCTTAATATGATCAAGAAATTAGACTGCTACTGTTAGGTTTAGCCCTGACATGTATTAAAACTATACAGAAAAAGTTCTTAAAAAGTAAAAAACAAAACAAAAAAACCAAACAAACCCAGTACTACTCCAAGTACTCCACTACCACGAAATTGACATCTGACAATTTTGCTCCTTGACCCCATAGCCAGGGTGACTACCCCTTTGCTCACCCTACCTATGTCTCTGCTATTACCTTTTGCAGCCCTAGCATCCACCTCCTTCATCTTGGATAGCAACAAAGTCACTTTCCCTCCATGTACCAAACATTAATGTGTTTTTTTTAACTTGATGATAAAAAACATTTTAGGGATGAAGATAAAAGCCCAGTTTGTAGACTCGTGGAAAAATTGGTATTTTTTACATTAAACAATGAACTAACTTAAACAATGAACTAACTGCTGGCAACTCATTACAGCAGCTACTGAGTAGTAAAATCCAACTTTTACCACAAAATTATCCTAAAAATGCAAGTTTTCTAGTTTTAATTGGAATTAATATAACACTTAGCAGGAACTGTACTCTTATTATTCATGCCCACAGTAAACACTGAAAATCCAGGTTTTATTATCCCAGAGCCTGTTAAACATTTAAGGCCCTACCACAGTCTTGAACAACGGGTCTATATCACTTCGACGAACCGGCAGAAGTTCGAACACCATATGTTCGAATGTCTAACCTCGAAGTGCAAAACCATCGAAGGCTTAGAACAGCAATTTGTTTCCCAGGGGAAAAAATCACTGTTCCAAGAAACACACAAGCAAACCAAAAAAACAGCAATCCACACACATACACTTAAAATCCTACATCTAACCCTACACTAAACTGTATATACACTACTATCTATCCACTTACCTTAACCCAAACCCTAACCCTAAGGTTCATCACTTATCGCACACTCACCTGACGTGTGCCCTAACCCTAACCCTAATGCACCTATCCTGCCCTAACCCTAAAGTCTGTCACTATCGCACACCCACCTCACCTGCGCCCTTAACCTAACTCACCTAACCCATGCCCTAACCCTAATTTCTGCACAATTGCACACTTACCTGAAACCGACCCATAACTTTCCACCACAGTGCTGAAAATAGCAAAGCCACAGAAATGGCCCACCAAATTCTTTCCCTGGGAAAGAATCCAGTGTTCTGCGTCTTTGCGATAATCAGTTTTCAAACTTAGCAGTTCGAACATATGGTGTTCGAACTGCTGAAGTTTTGACGAACTGATAGGAACCCTTGAACAACCCTGACCTCTGCAAATTGAATATTTATGCATTAATATTAAATCATAAACTTCCATGACTGCAAATACAAATCACTGCAACCCAGATGGGTGCTAAATATAAATTGCTGCCATTGGCTTAAACCATGGTATATATATATATAACCATTATAGTGACAAGGTGCCACCACTGGTCACATATCTTTTTTGCCAGGTCAAACTAGCAACTGTCCTTTCTATTTTGATTGCAATGCAAGTGAGCAACAACTCACGACTGCAAAACAAATTTCTCTGTCTTTGCAGCAGTAGAAAATTCACAACAGAACAGTGTTTGCTCTTTCTTCCTTTTCAGCAATAGAAACAGTTAATAAAACACCCTGCTGTCTCTTTCTTAGCAGTGATAGGAACAGGTACAAAACAGTTTGCTTTCACACTCTTTTCTCAATCTCTCTGTTTCTCTCCTGATGCAGTATTGGCTATCAGCTTTGGGCAGAAGAGTAATGCAGTCTTAATATGATCAAGAAATTAGACTGCTACTGTTAGGTTTAGCCCTGACATGTATTAAAACTATACAGAAAAAGTTCTTAAAAAGTAAAAAACAAAACAAAAAAAACAAACAAACCCAGTACTACTCCAAGTACTCCACTACCACAAAATTGACATCTGCCAATTGTGCTCCTTGACCCTGTAGCCAGGGTGACTTCTCCTTTACTCACCCTACCTCTGTCTCTGCTATTACCTTTTGCAGCCCTAGCATCCACCCCCTACATCTTGGATAGCAACAAAGTCAATTTTCCTCCATGAACCAAACATTAATGTTTTTTTTAACTTGATAAAAAACATTTTAGGGATGAAGATAAAAGCCCAGTTTGTAGACTCGTGGAAAATTTGCTATATTTTACATTAAACAATGAACTAACTTAAACAATGAACTAACTGATGGCAACTCATTGCAGCAGCTACTGAGTAGTAAAATCCAACCTTTACCACAAAATTATCCTAAAAATGCAAGTTTTCTAGTTTTGATTGGAATTAATATAACACTTAGCAGGAATTGTACTCTTATTATTCATGCCCACAGTAAACACTAAAAAGCCAGGTTTTATTATCCCAGAGCCTGTTAAACATTTAAGGCCCTACCACAGTCTTGAACAACGGGTCTATATCACTTCGACGAACCGGCAGAAGTTCAGACACCATATGTTCGAATGTCTAACCTCGAAGTGCAAAACCATCGAAGGCTTAGAACAGCAATTTGTTTCCCAGGGGAATAAATCACTGTTCCAAGAAACACACAAGCAAACCAAAAAAACAGCAATCCACACACATACAGTTAAAATCCTACATCTAAGCCTACACTAAACTGTATATACACTACTATCTATCCACTTACCTTAGCAAACCCTAACCCTAAGGTTCATCACTTATCGCACACTCACCTGGCGTGTGCCTAACTAACCCTAATGCACCTATCCTGCCCCTAACCCTAAAGTCTGTCACTATCCTTTTACCCACCTCACCTGCGCCCCTTAACCTAACTCACCTAACCCATGCCCTAACCTAATTTCTGCACAATTGCACACTTACCTGAAACCGACCCATAACTTTCCACCACAGTGCTGAAAATAGCAAAGCCACAGAAATGGCCCAAATTCTTTCCCTGGGAAAGAATCCAGTGTTCTGCGTCTTTGCGATAATCAGTTTCAAACTTAGCAGTTCGAACATATGGTGTTCGAACTGCTGAACCTGACGAACTGATAGGAACCCTTGAACAACCCTGACCTCTGCAAATTGAATATTTATGCATTAATATTAAATCATAAACTTCCATGACTGCAAATACAAATCACTGCAACCCAGATGGGTGCTAAATATAAATTGCTGCCATTGGCTTAAACCATGGTGTATATATATATATATATATATACATATATATATATATATATATATATATATATCTGTCTATATATATATATATATATATATATATATATATATCTATATCTATATCTATATATATATATATATATATATATATGTATATATACTATACCACCTGGTCATGTGTCCACCCAGCTCAAACTCAGTGTAAGACTTTAGCATACGGTAGATATACATTTCGGTGCAACACATCTTTATTTAATTCAGAATATCTTGTCAGCCATCTATAGAGCATCCAACATTATAAGTTTTATTATTAGTTTTTTGGCTGTTGAAAAAATTAATTTACAAGTCTCTGCTGTCTATCTCAATATGTACAATACTTATCAGTGCCTTTTTATGATTAACAACAACAACAATATTTTACTTTGTTCTACTACCATTAGACTCTTAAAAACAGCACGCACCCTTACCTTAACACATCTTAACCTAAACACTAAATTTTGAACGGCCAGAACAGTGATTTTTTTTCCCAGGGAAAAAAATCACTGCCCCCCCCAAAAAAAAAAAAAAAAAACAACAGACAAAATTAAGTGGGGGGGCTTTGCCCCCCACATACCCCCAACTCAAATATACCAACTCCGAGATCGCACTACAGTGGAAGAAATGGCAAACTTCCGATAATGGCACACCAATTTTTTTCCTTGGGAAAAAAATTGCTGTTCAGGCTGTTCGAGATTTACTGTTTCGGTTAAGATGTGTTGAGGTAAGGGTGTTTGCTATTTTTAACAGTCGATTGTATAATATAGACCCACTTGGCCACCATCTTCCAAGGCTTTGTTGCCATATCGCCAAGCCTTGACCTAATGGAATATTTGTCACTAACGTATTCAAAGGCAGCTGTAAGCTGGAGCAGTAGCTCAGTAGGTTGCACATTTTCTTTTGGAAGATGCGAAGGCTAGGGTTTCTATTTTCACAACAGGAAGTTGGATTAATTATCGAATACTGACACTGTAGTGCAGCATAAGGGGGTGCTGTACTCCTAAGTGTGCTGTTCCTTGGATGAGATGTTAGATTGAGATCGCATTTTATTGAAATGGTAGTAGCTCAGGTGGATGCAGAAGATCCTACTTCACTTATGGAAAAGACGGGATTGTTTTGTAACTTTTGTTTACATTTTTATTTACATATTTACATTATTTAAATATTTGTATTCTTGACATACATATTATAATTTCCTTTTTTTCTAAACCTTAACATATAATCTACACACAAGGACAAAAAAATATTTCCATTTTCCATCATTTCAAGAAAAGCTGTACAAAAAGGTTTTCTAAGCAAACATCAACCATTTTTAAAATTTCTTTATCCCCATCTGTTTTCCACAGAAATCCTTTTATTGCATCTGGCACATTCTTATCATCTCTATTTTTATTATACAATAATTCTTTTTTTCCATAATATCTAGATTACAGCAAATAATACTCGGTCCCATTTTTTAGTTCACATTTTTTCTTTCTCATATTTTTCATATATCATAGCCATTGTTATATTTTAAATCTTTCCTATTTATATTCCTTTTTTAAAGCTTCTCCAGAACTGCTTATTTTTTGCTTTCTGTTTTATTTCTTTCTCTTTACACTCATCACGTTTTCTTTCTTCCAATACTTTATATTTCATATTACTTTAAATGGTAACTTATCCAACAAACTTTTCCATAGAAAATCACCTGCTTCTTAAAAATTCTCAGACCTTTTCTTTTTATTATTTATAACATATTTTGCATCCTTTTAATTCTTTTGAAAGATATGACAGATTGTATTTCTCTATAATATTGCTATACCATCATTTTCATCTGTCAATGATATGAAAACTCAACCATTTCTACCTCACCTGTTTTTTTTTTGTATCTTTTTTAATACAACACATAATCTGTTAAAGTTCTAAATGTCCCCCTTTTATATGTCCATTTTGTATTTTACCTATTTTTAGTCTTCTGCATCTTATTAATTCTCTTATTTTTTAATATCTCAAATTGCAGTTAAAATCTCCCATCATAAAGACTGGCATATTTAATAGGACAAAGATTTTAACTTCCTCAAACATCTTTTTTTGTCTCCGTCATATTGGCATATCCATAAACTATAATCATCCTTGCACATCTTTTATTTTTCCTTATATCACATACTGCTAGCCTGTGAGGTACTACCACTACTGTCTCATTCAGTATTTTTCCTGGGGCACCATTAATGGTGTGCATATGTTCATAGGTCCATATGTGTCTACCATACAAATAACCACAAGGGCCTTTTTAAGCTTAGTCATGCATCCCAAATCTCTGACAAGTTCTGATATCCTTGATAAGTGTAAGTTTGGGCCTGGGAGAGGAATCATTTCCAGGTTACCTGTGTCCATTAGAGATGTAGGTACCAAACCAGGGATGAATTTCCAGTTTCCCATCCAATTGTCCAAGTTGCACTTGAATTGGTTTAGGAAGGAAATAATCACATTGAAGGTGATGTGATCAGTCTCCCAGTGAGTAGCATTGCTAGTCAAATACTTAAGAAGCTAAGATGCACAACATGTGCAGCTTGACCTCAAGCCCATAGAACAGACTCACTTTCTTACCTCAGTGTAGCCATGAGTCTGTTCTATGGGCTTGAATCAACTGCATGTTGTCATTTAACTTCTTAGTGGAATATGTAGCGTTTTAACCCGAATAAGTAGATTCTGAAGCATGTAAGCACGTGTGCGCACGTGTAAGCCACTGTGAGCGTGTTTCTGATAGTATGCATGTTGCTCCCCCCTGAGGAAACAGAGAGGAAAAAGGAAGCAACAGAATTAATAGGAAGCTAGCAGGGATAACTGCTGAAGCTAGCAGATGAAAACAATCAGAAGCAGGCAATTACACAGGCAGAATAGTAGCCCAGCTCAGCACTTAAAACTCTGCAAACAGTAGTGCAGGATGTTTCCCTTAAGAGACACTGCAAGACAGGAGTAAGCTAATAGAAGTGAAAACTGAAAAAGCTGAACTCAAAGCAGAAATGTTAGGGGCTGCCATAGCTGTCATAATGAGACATAGGCGACTTGCTGAGGTGGTGACAATGCAGATGGTGCCAGACAACCCACAGTGAGGAGACGGAGAAGAGTGTACAGGCCCAGGGTCACCTACCACGGGTTACATGAGCTGGAGATAGTAGAGCGCTATAGAGTGGACAGAGAGCTCCTGCAGCAAATTGTTGAGCTGTGCAGGCCACGCCTCACACACAGAACCAACAGAGGGGAACCCATCCCAGTGGAAACCAAGGTATGTGTTGGCCTAAGAATACTAGCAACAGGTACCTTCCAGAGACCAACTGGCGATATGATGGGGATATCACAGGCATCGGCCTCCAGGGTACTGCATCAGTTCCTGGATGCCATGTCAGCACATGTCGGTGATCAGGTATATTTCCCCAATGCCTGTGAGGTATTGGCCAGCAATATGCGTCTCTTCCAGCAAATAGCTGAATACCCTGAAGTAGTGGGTGCAATAGACTGCACGCACCTATGCATCAAAGCACCAGCCGGTGAGCGGGGTAGGGCCTACATTAACCGCAAGGGCTTCCCCTCCATCAACTGCCAGGTCGTGTGTGATGCCCAGGGCATAATAATGAATGTGTGTGCTGGCTGCCCTGGGAGTTACCACGATTCCCACATCTGGCATTTGACGCAGCTGTACCAGACATTTGCCAATGGGGACATCCCACACGGACTCCTAGTGGGGGATGCAGGTTATGCACTGGAGCCATGGCTGATGACACCCATCAGAAACGCACACACACCTGAACAGGAACACCATAATGAGGCACACGCACAAACACGTAATGTAATAGAGCGTGTGTTTGGGCTGCTCAAGTCACGGTTCCAGTGTCTGGACACATCTGGTGGAGCCTTGCAGTACACACCAACTACATGTACCCAAATTGTCATGGTATGTGCTATGCTACATAATATGATCTTGTGAAAACAGCTGCAGCAGGACCAGCATAGGGCCGGGCCAAACAGCCCCCCACCATTGCCAAGGCCATCACAGGCAGAGCGTGATTCGGAGGAGGAACAACCTGAGCCTGCCCTAGTAGGCAGAAGGAGGCGTGCCCAGTATGCCCTGGCCTTGGCAAAGAGGCAACGCATAGCACATACACTGGCTCAGTAGGAATCCTGGGAATGATACCCCCTCTGACTCACTCAAATAATAACATAGATGCCTAAAATGACATGACCTGCTCACAAACATGTACAAGGAAGTGTAATATGCACATCCGACAGAGGCAGCCCTGCAGCACCACCTGAGGCATGAATGCCATGTGTTAAGTAATGTAACACCATGTACTATATGCACACATGAGCACCCTGACTAACATTCACCCTCACCAAGCATGAAGCCACAAAATGACGATGGGATTATCAAGTGCAATAACTGGCTGAAGTAATGCAGTTAGTCAAAGGGGAGCCAATGTGTTTCAGGCTGGGAAGACATGCGGAGCATGACATGATGCACCACCTGCTAGGGGTGGCGTGCACCTATCATACCATGCCCCATGGATACTGGCAAAGGCTGTCAGTACCCGCAGCATGCCCTGACTAGGTAAGTCTCAAAACACAAACCCACCTTCATAGGTTCTACAAGGGATAGGAACCTAGATGTAATGCTACCCAATGACAGATGTCTAAACAGCAAGATGTGTGCAGTGTAAACGCAGACAGTATGGAGAATGTAGATACCAGTCCTGTAATAGAGAACTGGGTCAAGGCTCACATCAAAACCCTAACACTACCAGGTCACACCTCGTACTGTACAGCCACAAAACATAGAACAAGATGCAAAAGGAGGGTGACTAGCAAGAAATGGCAAGGATAACCACACCCCCATGTCGGTACCACAACAAGAAGCAGCATGGATTAGCCATGGTCAAATACCAATGGCTAAAACCGCCTCCCAGTATATAGCCTGCTGCAGACTACTGTCCTAATATCAGGAACTGCACCTGGCCTATGTCGGAATACATGAATATATCAAGCCCCCCAAACCACATTATATTGCTTGACTGAAAATACCAGGAGCATTATACTAGCACCAACACAGTAGGAGAAAATTACCCAGAATCCATAAAACAAAATGCCCAGGAACAATGTACCACTCCCACAAGAGGGGTAAGCATACTGGATGTGATAATCAGCAACATGTGTACTGGATGGCAAGAAGAGAAGTGTACCCCTCACTGGTAAGACCAGACCATAGAGTAATCACACTGGATATACACATCCTGACCCCAGTCCCTGGCCAGAATACCACAGTGAAAAACATGTGTAAAGCATAGGTTGCAGCCCTCAAAACCGATGTTGAATCCACAAAAGGCCCTGTGAAAGTGCAGAATATGGGACACACCACAGAACATGTTTAATAGGCATTCCATGAACACAGCCAGGAATGCTTGGAGTATGCAATCACAAATAACAACAACACACAATGTCATACACGCAGGCATCTGGCATGCTGAACTCCAGCCATTACCAAACCATGCAAGAGAATGAGGAAGCTACCACATGACAGCACAAACATAAAAAGGGAAGTAATCACTGACCAGTAGTATGGCAATAACATATGTCCACACATACAATCCACTAAGTCCAGCCACAACAAGTAGAATCTGTGAATCCAGAGGCAATGTGACACCAGTCCCAAGTACACAGACAACCACAACACCCCCCAATAAATACAAATATATGTGATAGATGCATCCATGTATCCAAACCAGAGGTTGAGCTCCACCAACTCAGTACTGTCAAAACTAGTCAGGAGGAGAAGGTAACCACATACACCACAAACCCAGTCCCACATAGACCTACCACAACTGTAAACCAAACACATAAACACAGACAAATATTCCCGGAGGTCTTAATTACAAACACATCACACCAACAGAAGCCTCCAAAGCAGATCACAAGCAACCACAACCTTCAAACATAGCACATGCAACGAATAGTATGCAAAGCTGGTGTGCCAAACAGTCACAGGCCAGAAGTAGAAACAACATGCCTGATACAGTCGTAATAGGTGTCTGTATAGGCAGACACACTGCTGTCCCACTCACCAGACTGAACAAGGGAAAGGGTAGAGTAAGCTGCCTGTAGGCTGCCACAAAATGCCACATAACACAAGTACGCAGGTCACCCCAAAGCAAGCAGAAATATGATGCACTCAATGTCCATGCTTGTGTGAATTACCTGAGATGTACCTCCCTGGTCAACATAAAAAGAGACATGGATGGTCCCTCTGAGTATGTACCCCAGGGCGGTATGACATTGGCTGTGTGCAGCATCCAACCCTCACCAAGAATGATGCCACAGTAGAAACACAGAATGCTTATGTTTAACAGCTGGCACAGTTACAGCTGTCAGTCTAAGAGGGTCTAATGTCTGTCTGCTTGAGATGTCAAGCATGACAAGCCATGCTGCTGTTCCAGGGATGGCTTGCAGCTGTTACCCATGTGCGTCTGGATACTGCATAAGGCCTTTGCCGCCTCCATAGAGCCGTATGTAGGCAAGGCCAAAAAGACTACCCACCACCCTAGAAAACATAAGTGGTAGGAAACATAAGGGTAATGCTGACCAATGCCAGATGTGTAAACTGCAATATGCATGCCTCTGAGGCACTTCCCATTATGGAGAACATCGATGTCTGTGCAGTGACAGAAGCCTGCTGCAAGCCTAGTGATAGCACACCAGCACTACTAGGTTATACCACATATCATGTGTTATGGCCCCAACACCTGCACCAAAACATCAAAGGAGGGTATCCATATGCAGCACAGACACCCATATTGCCAGGTAACTGACAATGCACAAAGCAGCGGAGACCACCCATGTGCACATAACTGTAGTCAAAACTGCTGTACAGTCTGTAGCATGCGACAGACCACACTCTCACACACAAGAACTCCACCCAGACATCCTGAAGACACTGGACAGCATGAATGTCCCACCAAATACCAGACAAGGTACACACAAATTACCACATAGGTGTCAAACCATTATGTATGCAAGGAGTAATCAGGGACCTAGGGACACAGGTCGACATTAATCTGTCATGTGACACCTACAATGCCAATGTGACTATGAAGATTGTCGATATTGGACACCGTATCATGAAAGGATTCACATCAACATCAACAGAGGTCACTGTGCCGCTGTACTGTTCCCTTATCAGACCCATAATCTAGTACAATGACTCATATGGGCTGTACCGTACGTGACACCTGCAGCGGTTCGGAAGACCTCATAGTTACCCCACCAACAGGATAAAGGGTGTGAAATATATGTCATATACTGCCTGGCTGTAGACACCCCAGCTGACTGCAGTCACACACTGCCTACACAGAGGCATTGTATGTCTGTTGTACAAGGCCATGTCCAACACAGGAGTAATGGACATGCTCCACCACAGGAAATCAAAGCCATTGGAGCTGTGAGAGTCACAGATGTCAGCCTCAACACATAATGAAATAAGATGTGCTGGAGGGACAGATACATAACCCAGAGGCTTCCCACACCCAGAAACAGGATCCCAATCCATGGTAGGCAGAGACCCTCACTGACACCCCTCAACAGGAATATTGCCAAGTGGATGGATGACCGTACATGTATACTGGGGGTCCTCACTGTGTCACGACCAGACAGAGGCACAGTGAAGAACTTCATAAATGGCCATAATTGAACATAGCAAGGGGTGGCGAAAGACACACACACTCTGGCTAGGCTTACTAATGGCCTAGGGTGTATAGCCTAGTATGAACCCATGAACCTATGAAGATACAAAACGTACAGGACACTAAGGATAATCACAAGGGTTACACAACTGATGGTAGGAACCATGTTGGGCATCCACAGATATGCTCGGAATCACACAGATATTACAAACAACATACCAAACACACACACATATTGCTAACATACAACCTGTCAGATGCAGTGCAAACACTCCCCCCCAGAGTGCAAAATACCTATCCCAGCAGACTGATGGTCCCCTGACATTGCAGATGCTGAGGTAACAGCCATCGTCTGCAAAGCAGAACACACAGCAGCAAAGGTATGTGATGGTGTCCTGTGCTGAGGCCAACATGGACTCCAAGAATAATGGAATGCCAAATCACACTACTGCCCAATGTCAGCCTTACCACAGGATATGTACCCAAAGAGCAGTGTACAACAACAGTGGTCCATCACAACAAAGGTGTTGCCTGAATGGATACCCCAAACTACCACCCCAGGATCCTGACAAGCTTGTTCTGCACACCTATGGAAAGGATCAGTATGTACCGCAGACAGAAGGCTATTGTGGACCTACTGATACTGGACCCTACACAGTGTGGCTGTCGTAACTGCAGAACCTGCCCCTAAACATGTCTGACCCATTTGAAGCAGTCATTAAGGTCATTGATGAGGGCAATGTGGTCCACACAGTGTAGCTGGACTGTGCACATGCTTCTAGACAATACTGTACGAGTTCAGTATGGATATGTTCACCAGCTTAAATATATACCCCTATGTCAGTAGAGGGGTTGCAAACCAGACCAAGGACAGAACTGACATGGTCAGACATTCCGCATCCATGTCAGACTACAAAGCGGATATGAGTGGCATCCCACAAGGCCTGGTCTTGGCCCCCCCCCCGTTCTGTATATATGTCCCATAGGTATAGGCCAACATGGAAGGACTGTGACTGAACATGTATGCAGAGGAGTACAAACAGCCCACCATATCCGACCCCAGCTGACACAAGCAACCCACAAAAGGGCCACCTACAAACAGACAACTGTAGCCATAGCCATGTCAGCAAGCTAATTGCAGAACTGTGTATAGACAACCACCATGGATATACAGTACGTGCCCACAAATTACCACACAGGTGTTAACCCATGAGGTACCTAACATGTAATGTGAGACCTGGGTACAAAAGGTGATAGATATCCTGCACTGGACAAACATGTGGCTGTAGAGTTCACAGAAACATATACTATATACCCACCCAAACATGAAGGTTGGCAGATGTAGATAAGGGGAACTCACTGTGGCTCTCCAGTCATCCTCCATCAGCGTCACAAGTGACTACAATAGCCCCTGTGGGATATACTGCAGCAGACACCTCCATCAACTGTAAAGTCCACAACAGTACCCCACCAGGAGTAGCAAAGAGCATGAACAGATGCCATGTGTTGCCTGAGTAAACAAACTGCAGCCCCACACACCGCCATACTTCCCAGCTACAGGAAAGCTGTGCCTGATGTATGATACCATGTCCAACCCAGAATGAATGAACATGTTGCACCTTGTACAATCTGAATGGCAGTGAGCTATGCACATGAGAGACCTGAACCCCAGCACTGACATACATAGGACAAGCTGTACAGAATGATCCATAACACAGAAGGCACCCCCACTCTTCAGTAAACTCCTGGTACAGGTCAGCCAGAGAGTCACATATCGACACCCCTCAAGAGGAATCCTGATGAGTGGATGGGAGATGGTAGGCTAACCCTGGGTATCACTGTTATGTCAGAGGTGGACGGAGGCACAGTATACTAACCATGGCATATGTCATGGCAAACTCCAGTTACAATGTGTGTCGAAGGACAAACACACCCTGTGACTAGAATCAGAAATGGCCTAGGGAACATTGCTAGTGTTTGCCAATGTCCACCCATGTTGTGGAATACACTAGCAATGTTGGACGAGCCTGGTGTAGGTAGTCCATATCTGAACATATTGCAACATGGTCATATGTGCACAACTGGCCCCTACACAGTCTGTTGTGCTCACTATGAAGATGTCAAGCAGTCATAGGACTAAAGCCCAGGATACTGTCCACCACAGTGAAAGTACTGAACCAGTACACTATCACGGTACTACAGTGTTAGGTCATTATGAAAGTATGTTGAGAACTGTCTGCAAAGTATCCCATGCAATCCCTGCAGGCACAGTATAATCCTTGTTGTGGCAGACACGAAGCAGTTGGCCAGTTAGTACACAACATGACACCCAACACACAACCATAAAGCGTGAGATATTGTTGAAGTTCACACACACCCAAATATGTGGTGGACTTCAGAGTGCAACATATGGAAAGCTCACACTGGGCATGCTCGCACACTTTGATAAATGAGGCATATGTCAGACACCATGCCATGGAAAGGCTGAACTGGGCATGCTCACACACTTAGGCCATATCTCCGTTTAGCAGTTGGCCACACATATCTGGTATTTGTACGTGTCAGTCCAGGAACCAACCACAACACTGCAATCAGCCCAGTGCACACAGTAAATGACTACAGAGACATAAGTGATATAGTGGATCGCCGTCATATGCAGACATCTTCCACAGATACACAAGTTGGTCATAGGAACAGGGAGTGATATGGCAATAAAGACCTGCAAACAGTAGAACAACACAACAAATATTGTGCATCCGACAATTGAACATATGGGTGTAGAGGTCAATACTAGGCTTGTTGCCCTAGGGAATGACAACTCAGCCAGAGTGTGCTTGGCATCTGCATCCTCAGGACAGTAGGCTACTGTGCCACTGTAAAGTAGGTCACAGAAGGCAACATGTGAGGCTAGTGAGCTGTGCCTCTGTCAAGCAGGGGCACCGTGGAGGTCCCAGGGATTGAATGTGCTAAGCCACAGCCATGTTGTCGGTGTGTGCTGTGCGTGGGTTGCTGAGGATCTCTGACAGTAGGTGTCCATCAATAACAGACTGAGGGGAGCCCTATCTGCATTCTCTGGACGATTCCACTGTCAACACTGTGTTGTAATGAGTATGTGTGAATGAAGTGCAGTGCCGGAACTGTTTACACATGTCCTCCCTCTGTGGTCTACAGCTCTGCAATGTATTAGGTCACTCTGTCTGTTGTACAGCGCATATATGGCTGGTGTACAGCTGACAGGTGTCTTGTTGTGCAGCAGTCATGGGTATATGTGGGATAGCATGACCAATGCAAACTGTACACATGCTCATAGAATGCAATTGTCAAGGATTATGCTGAGTGGCCAGTATAGTCCTCCAGCATGGGTACTCTGAAGTTGTCCACCCCAGTCTACACAAGTGTAGAGTCTGCTTGTGCTAAATACAGTTTGTGTGCAGTGACAACCTTGCCTGGGGATGGAGATGGGATATGGATGTCCAGGGAAAGGTGGGTATGGTCAGATATCAACAATGGTGGTCTACCTCTGGTGTGGAACAGTGAGTACCCACGTTGCAGATGGACAGGTGCAATATGTATTCCCCCATGTGGCTGTGGTGTGTGGTTCTGCCATAGCACATGGGCCCACAAATTGTAGTGGCTGTAGGGTAAAGTGGTAGAGGCCTGAGTAGTTCTCACACACAATATGCCTGTACCTGATGTTAACAACTGGAATGGTGTATGTGAACACCTGCATATCCTGGCACTGTTCCCAGGAAGCTAAGTGTGTGTCCTGGATGTGGGTGTGGTGTTCTGGACTGGTTGTGTTGTGTGTTACATGTCCTGTGGTCCCAAAGCATGGTATAGAACATAACCTGCCAGTGCGATGTGCATATCTGACCCTGACGTAGGTGGCTGCAAATGCATATATATGCTATCCCCCACCTGACAGGTAGTACTACATGTACATACCTCTGTAGAAATAAAGATGTCAGCACCCTATAAATACTACAGGTGCAGAACAGATGTTCAGTAATTCGGATAGTGCGTTCCGCTAATGCGTCTACCTCAAGTGTCATAATATAGTTAGGTAGGGGTTTGAATCCTGCAAATGCTCAGTGTGTGTGGGTAAGTGGGGCTTGTGTGTGTGAGAGGGAAATGTCCCTTTTGGCAACTGGGAAAACACACTACAGGATGCACATTCCCCTTTCTAAACACTGATGATGTCAGCACCCTATAAGTACAGCAGGAGAAGGGAAACCAACCAGTAATGCAAATAGCACGCTCCGCTAATGCGTCCATCTCGAGTGTCATAACATAGTTAGGTAGGGGTTTGAATCCTGTGCATGCTCAGTGTGTGTGGAGGGGGTAAGTGTGTGTTCAAGACTGTTTGAAAGAAGTATCCCTTTTGCCAACTAGGAGAATACACTACAGGATGCACATTCCCCTTTCTAAACACTGATGATGTCAGCACCCTATAAGTACAGCAGGAGAAGGGAAACCTCCCAGTAATGCGAATAGTGCGCTCTGCTAATGTGTCTGTCTCAGTGTCAGAACATAGTAAGGTAGGAGTTTGCATCCTGTACATGCTCAGTGTGTGTGGAGGGTGTTAGTGTGCGTTCAAGACTGTTTGAAAGAAGTAGCCCTTTTGTCAACTAGGAGAACACACTACAGGATGCACATTCCCCTATCTAAGCACGGATGATGTCAGCACCCTATAAGTACAGCAGGAGAAAGGAAACCTCCCAGTAATGCGAATAGCGCGCTCCGCTAATGCGTCCATCTCGAGTGTCATAACATAGTTCGGTAGTGGTTTGAATCCTGCAAATGACAAGTGTGTGTGTTTGGATGAGGGGGGTTAATGTGTGTGCAATTTTGTGTGAGGGAAATGTCCCTTTTGGCAACTGGGAGAACACACTACAGGATGCATATTCCCCTTTCTAAACACAGATGATGTCAGCACCTTATAAGTACAGCAGGAGAAGGGAAGCCTCCCAGTAATGCGAATAGCGCACTCTGCTAATGTGTCTCTCCTGAGTGTCCTAATATAGTTAGGTAGGAGTTTGAAACCTATAAATGGCATGTGTGTGTGTTTGGATGTGGGGACTCTGTGTGTGTGCAATTCTGTATGAAAAACATGTGCTTTTTTGAAATCAGGGGATCACACTACATGATGCACATTACCCTTTCCAAACAGTGATGATGACAGCACCCTATACATACAGCTTGAGAAGAGACATCTGCCAATACTCAAAATAGCGCAACGTGCTACAGCGTCACTCTCAAGTACCATAACATATTTAGGTAGGGGTTTGAAACCTGCAAGTGTGTGTGTGTTTGGATGTGGGGAGTTTGTGTGTGTGCATTTCCGTATGAAAAACATGTTAGTTTTGGCAATCAGGAGATCACATTACCTGATGCACATTACCCTTTCAAAATACTGATGTTACAGCCAGAGAAGAGGGACTGTCTAATAACCCAAATAGTGCGCTTTGCTAATGCATCTCTCTCATGTGTCGGGACCTAGTTAGATAGGGGAATGAATCCTGCAAATGGCAAGTCTGTGTGTGTGTGTGGGGGGGAAGTAGAGTGTGTGTAAATGCAAGTGTGAGAGAACAGATCCTTTTGGCAAATACTACAATACACCAGATGCTGCATATTCCCCCAGTAAACACAGGGGATGTCACCATACTATCAGCACAGCCAAACAGGGCTAGCTGGCTAGTAATGCCAATAGTGCACTCTGCTACTGTGTCTATTACCATTGTCAGAGTACAGATAGGTATGTTTTGGTAACCCACAACTGCCACGTGTGGTTGTGTCACACAATATGACCTTGTGTGGGTCTTTGTACATAACAATGCATGCCATTGCCTAAACCAGCAATGGCATTGCACACATGATGTATGTGTGTGACACATACACATAAATACCTGTGAACTGAAGTAGTTACCATGTCTGACACATGCCTTGAGTGGATAAATGGTATTTGCAATGTATACCAATATGACTGTGTCTTACTGTGCAGGGTACGCATGCGGTATGTGTCTATACAGTGTGGGTGTATATGGTAAAATACCTACAGCAGAGGCTACACATCTGGTCTGGGCCACATAGTGTACATGTAGTCTATGTACAGGTGCTGCATGTTCCCACCTGTTGTGGTAGTGGTAACATGTCATTCCACTGCAATTCAGTGACCACATGCTGTGAACCCTTCAACCAGTGTGTTGTAGCTACAGTAATGCTCACACACAATGTTTGGCTGGATGCAGTCCAGCCATATAAAGACAGTTCTTGAGACTGTCATATTGCCAGTGTTGTTATGGAGGATAGGTGGTCTTCCTGTGTATGGGAGGGTTGTGTGTGCCAGGCTATGAACCAGATGGCAGTCTGACACACTGTTAGTTGCACATGATTAGGCCCTGATGCTTTGTGCTGTGCCAACAACCTGGAGGTGTGTGTATCTGTGGTACCTTGGGATACCACCCCCCTGTCCATGTGTGTTACATGTGTAGGGGACGACAGGCATGGTATGGGGCATAACCTGTCAGTGATGGGTAACAACTGTGAGCCATGAATCAGGAATCTGGTACTGCACAGACATTGCAGTTCACCGTGCTGAGGACAGTGTCCGGTGCATGCATCTTCCGGTGTACACTGCTGTTGTTGTGTAGCAACACTGTTAGTGTCGTAACCTGTGTGATACCCACGGAGGTGGCTATGTAAACCGTGTCCTGCAGCATAAGGCAGTATGTGTGTACCAAGGAGCTTTGCCATTATACATCGGGCCATGGATGTCACGTGCAAGATGACCCTTGCACATCATTGTGGCTTCCCTAGCATGTAAGCACACGTTGACAGCCAGTGGATACCCTATGAATGACATTGGAGACTGAGCATAATGTAGACATACAACACCCTTCCCACATATAGTGGTAGCATACCTGGTGAGGGTATGTTGGCAACCAAGATCAGACTCATACTGGCCTGTGCCACATGCTGAGAGATCCAGTCTATGTTCCCTATCATGTAGTCCAGGGAGGTATGTCTCAGGTCAGCCATACTGGCATGGTCAATGAGTGAGTCATATGTGTCCATGCCTCTGACTGACCTGTATGCATGTGTTCTGTGGTGGACCATAGTGCCCCTGAGGCATATCACTGTGACCTTCACCAGATACAGCCTGTTGAGCGGGACCCCAGTGCAGCACCCAAGACAGGTACCTGACACGTCTGTAGCAGGTGTGTTGTGTAGCCTACAGGCTGTGAGTGTGTGGAACAGGGGATGTGTGTGCCATGTGTAGCATGTGCTCTGTTCCAACGGAACATATGCCTGTGTGCCAGCTGCGGAGGTGTGTGATGCTCAGGCAGGATGCTATTCTGAGTCCCCACATATGCCCCAGTGTGTTCAGCATACTGAAAGTGCATGTCAATGTCTGACTTGTATTGTAGTCACTGTAATATATTTCATTTATTTATTTATTTATCCTTCATTTGTTGACCGGTATAGTCCGACTGGATGCATGTCCATTTCCAGGGGAGGCCCTGGGAGAAAAGCTACAAGGGTAAGCAGATACAGCATTACATAATACCAGCATTACATATTACAAACAGATTATTTACAGAGATTACATAAGTAAGCAAGTTAAACATGTTCCACAGGTTAATGTTAGTCCTGAGCACAAGACAGGATTAAATTAAATTACACAGTAAACTGGTTAACAGATTTTACATATTCGAGTTAGCCAGGCTTGATACATTGACATAGCCAGTTAAGTGACAAATGTTGTTTGAGTCTAGTGTTAAATTGACCTCAGGTGGAAAGTAAGGTAGTATCAGCTGGAAGTGAGTTCCAGGATCTACTTACAGAGTTTGCAAAGAGAGAATCACCAGCTGTGTCATTAAATTTGCTAGTCTGAATTAGTATTTTGTTAGAGGATCGAAGCGGTCTAGGATTGTTATAGGGGGTGATAATATTTGAAGTGCAGGAGTATTGTCCAGATTATAGAGGATTTTATAGGCCATAATCAGTTGGTTGTACTGTATTAGGCTGGGTAGTTCAAGCCAACCAAGCTGATTTAGATTGATGCAATGATGTGTCCTAAAAGGCAGCCCAGTGGCAAACCTGGCAATGTGGTTGTAGCAAATTGAGTGTTTGTTAAGGACAGTCTTGTTCATATTCGAGAGTAGAGGGGATGCATACAGAAGGGTTGAAAGAAGGTGTGAGCGAGCTATGGCACCTTTAGCTGGAGGGGTTAGGAAGGCTTTTATTCTGTAAAGTGCCCCTAGTTTTTTATTGATGGCTTTGATCATTTGGTTAACATGTAGGTCACATTTAAGATTATTGTGTATGATGACACCTAATAGTTTAGTAGATGGGTCAGGGGAGATTATTGTGCCATCAGTTGATGTTATGGTAAAGGTGAAAGTGGTAGACCTACGTGTTGGTGAAATAACAGCAGTGTAGTTTATTTGGGATTTAGGATCAGATGATGTTCAGAAAGCCAGTGTTCTATTGTATTAAAGGTGGTCTGGGTAGCTGACCATAACTCTACTGGAGATGTGGCTGAGCAGATCAGAGTAGAGTATTCAGCATATTGGATACAGCTGACTTTTGGGATGACAGTATAAAGGTCGTTAATGAAGATGGATAACAGCAAGGGCCCTAGTATAGAGCCTTGTGATACTCTGAGGGTGTTAGGTAGAAGGTTAGAGAGTTTGTTCTGCCAGAGGCCAGCCTGCTGTCAACCATGCAGGTAGGATTGAAACCATTGGAATGCTCCAGTATCTAGACAGAATGTTTGTAGGGTGTGGATTACAAGTTGATCAACCATATCGTATGCCTTGGAAAGATCCAAAAAGAGGGCTGAGGATATATAATTAGTGTTGCAAGTATGGTTTATGGTATTAGTAAAGGCTAGGAGGCCTGAAGTAGTGCTGTGATGAGGACGGAAGCCATGCTGAGTGTCTGCCATAAGGCGATTTTGGATTAGGTGATGCATGAATTGTCTATGAATAAAGTTTCCATAATCTTTGCAAGTGGAGAGAGTATAGCTATTGGCCTATAATTGGAGAATTCAGTAGAGCTGCCTCCTTTGTGAAGTGGGATTACATAGGATATTTTCCAGATGGTAGGAAATGTAGATTCTACCATGGTTCATTTGATTAGTTATGAGATGGGGTAAGCAATAACATCATCTGATTTTTGTAGGTAGGGAGTTGATCAGCAGAAAGTGTAGTGGGTTTCACTTTTTCAATCAAGGTACAGAGAAGTGAAGTGGTGACTGGTTGGCAGCTGAACGCAAGTAGGTTTCTAGGGGTGCTACTTTCAGGACCAGGGGAGCTAGGAGGTAGATGGCTAGCTAGGGCTTGAAATGTCTCAGTAAAGAATTGGTCAAAACTATCAGAAACATCCTCAGGGGTTTTATCAATAGTAGCAGCAGGGATTGAGGTTGATGTTTGTCCAGGATGTAGTATATATGACATGCCACCTGACAGGGTATGGCATTACTGGGTTCAGAGAGCTCAGTCCCCAGATTGGCTGTGTGGTGGCATCCCACACATGTGTTGTATGTTCCTGGCCAAGGGTGATGCTGACTGCATACATGTGGCAGCTGTGACATTGCCACATGACTCACATTAACCACAAATGGACCATAGAGGTGATTCACAGGTTACCTTTGCACATGCTACCCTAGTAGTGTGATTGCCATGGTGAGTACCAACACATAGGGCCAATGGGGAACAACATACTGAAGGTGTGTATGTGTGGGTGTACCGCTACTGTTTCATAGCACTGGCATATATGACTGCACACATGGGTAAATGCCAAGTAAGACATGTGCAATGTGTCACAGGCAACATACATTGCTACAGGACAGACAGTGATGTTCTGTCATGTGTAAAGTTGACATACTTATTGTACGCTATGCAGATGTCACTAGGAGTCTACAGAAGCACTGTAACTCTGTATTGCAGGTGTAAGCAGTGTTCCAGGGAACCCCAAGCGAACATGCATGCAAACAAAGCTACAGTAAGCAGGGCTGCAAGTAGTGCATTGCACAACAAAGAAGGGGTAACAATAACAGTAAGTAACAATGCAAATATGTAGGCACTATCAACATGTACCCAGGAATACACAGCGCAGATGCCCATGGTAGACTGATATTATGTCATAGTTATTTGTGATTTGGATTACATTGGTACTGTACACATATCTACATGCGCGAACATCCACATTGCATAGTCGTTGTGGGCAACTTGACACCATTACTGTACATGTCCACCATTGCATATCACTACTTGCATTAGCTTCCCCCCCCTGTGCTACCAATGTATGCGGCTATCTGTTGACAACCTTACCACCAGCATGCAATTATGTGCAGCTGTTACTCTTTGGTATGTACTATGGGTGCAGATAACAATTCAGGACATTCATAAAGTTACTGCAGCAGGCATGCTGGGATATACACACAGTCATAGCAGCACACTGTACTGTTACCAACATGATACTACTAATACACTTCTAGGTAGTCACCCTGTGCATCAGCAACGTGTTTACCTGTTCCCGCAATGATGTTGGAGATTGCAGGAGGTGGCACAGTGTCATCATATGCACAGGGTGTGAATTAGGTATGCCTGAGTCAGCCACTGATACCACCAATTGACATGTGTGTGTATGTGTGTTGGTGAGGGGCAGCAGTACATGGTGGGGCAGTGTTGGTGCAGTATGTGCGTGTTTGTGGTCACCCTAGGTGTTAACATTTTGCATGTGTGTATGCACGCACACAGTTCCATCTCATGGTTGCCATATACAGGGGTTTGTGGACAGCCACAGACTGCACCTGGCAGGTCATACAGATCAGTGTCTGTGGACTTGGACACGGTACCTGTGCCTGGCAGGGGTGCTACGGACCGTATCCAGTACTAAGCCAGACTGGGTACTGTCATCAGAAGCAGGAGTGTGTTGACTGGACACAGGTCCCTGTTGGGACTGTCCAGAGCCACATGCACGTGGTCTCCTGGGGCGTTCCGATGACAGCACAGACCCAGCATTGCTGGGGCTGCTGCTGGCACTATGGGGGGCGTGCACGAGCCTGTTGTCATCTGTGCCGACTGCCAGCTGCTGCTGTTGCCAGCATACGGCCACGTCGATGCCGCAAACGCCCACCCTTGCCCTGGCTCATGGACATTTGGTTGTGGAACTGCTGTAATATGTTCCCATAACATCTGTCTATGACATCGGTGAAATTACGGCTAGCATCCGCAATGTCACGCATACTGTCTGTCATGGCTGTGCGACATGCTCTCAGCTCCCTCAGACCCTGTTTGGTGTACCTTTCCATACGCGACTGCGCCTGCATGACAGTCCGAAACATAGCTGAGGTTGACAGACCTCTTTGGGCACGTCGGCCAGAGGCAGTACACCCACGGATGCTCCCACGAGAACCCATGGGCAACTGTCTGTGTGGTACCATTGGAGGACCCTGCCCATGGCTGCTGTGTGGGGATGCATGTGCCACAGGTACCACATTACCCTGGTCTATGCCCACTGTATCCTGTCCATCACCTAGGGACAATGGTGACAAAGGATGTACTGGCAGGATGACTGTGTGCAATGATGAGGTTGACAGCTGTGTACTGTCAATTGGCTGACCAGTGGCGGACCCTGACACACCTTCCTGTACCATTACACAAATATCATTACCAGTATCCGTGGCACAAGATTCAGGTTCCCAGCTGCAGGTCACCAGAGTAGCACCAGAACCTGTGGGAGGAAGACAGGAAACACAGTTTACAGTCTCCAGACATTGTTACCAGTGATGCACTTCTGCACACATGTACACATGCACACATGGACACATGCACACATGGACACAAGCACACATGTACACATGGACACAGGCACACATGCAGACATGCACACGTGGACACATGCACACAGGCACACATGCACACATGCACACATGCACACATGCAGACATGCACACGTGGACACATGCACATGTGTACACATGCACACATGCACACGTGGACACAGGCACACATGCCCACATGCACACGTGGACACAGGCACACATGCACACATGCACACGTGGACACAGGCACACATGCACACATGGGCACAGACACACCTGCACACATGCACACCCTGCAGTATACACACAGAGCACTACTGAGTTACACTACTGTTACTAGCATTATCAGGACTATTGTAGGTTATGTTAAACACACTCATCAGCATGGATGGCCTGCCTTGCTGTAACCCCGGAGGGACCTGCAGAAATGATGAGATTAATGTCAGTGGGCACAACTGTGCCATTGATATTGCATATGATACAGTGTACAGAACAGTCAACTGTACATATGGCATATTACCTGCACGCTCCATGTCATGCTGCTGTGTGGATTCAGCCTCCATCATAATGCAGGTGTACTGCTGTTGCTGTTCCGGGGCTGGAGCCACAACACTTAGGAGTAGCCCCTCCAGTCTGCTGAGGGGGGAATGTGTGGCCACCCCACCTCCTGTGGCAACCTGTTGCCTGTGGATATCTGATGCACGCTGACGGACACTTCGGATTAAATCACTGCAGTGATGTCGTACCTGCTCATATGTCCTGTTATGCATGTCAATATCATTTACCCTACGGACAAGGTCTTGCCACAGTGCAGCCCTCTCCTGCTGATTCTGACTGGTGCGGGAAAACAGGATGTCATACTCCTGCACCAGGCTCTGGTGGATCTCCTCATCTTCCGCTGCAGAGTAGGCGGGATTACGCTGATGCGCCATCTCCCTGGAAGAGAACACAAACAGGATATCAGCAGACTATGTCAGCAATATATGGCACACATACTATACATGATACTCATGTGTAGTGATATACTATTACTCCCATATGTTGCATGTGTGTGTGTCATGGTGGATACACAAGTACATGCCCAGATATCAGTGCTCAGCCAACACCTGTGCAACAATACCTGCCACATTCCACACAACATAGTAGCATGCCCCATCGGTCAGCACACACTGACAGGTCCAATGCACAACCTCACTCTGGGGGTTCATCCCAAGGTACTGTATGTGGGATGCCATCCACTACTGTGATGTGGACAGAAGTTACTCGGCCTGGATATACATATCCCACCACCACCACCAGCACAGTAGACTACTTTGATATGTAAGTGATTAGACAGTTATTCACTTGCTGGGACTGAGATGGAATCCATGCAGCACACTGCGCCAGTGGAAGCCACAACCCACACTGCTGACCCCTTTGCAAATGCTTACCACGGACATGCCACAGATTGCATGGAACTTGCACACACATTTCTAACCCAGACCCTATGCACAAAGGTTAGGCATCCTGTCCGGTGGACCCCAGACAGAGGCAGATTGTATAACAATAGCAGGAGGCTACTGCAGGACAGAGCACATTCACATTAAGAGAAGGCATCTGTGGTCAGCACTGGTACTACGCTATGGCCCGTCATAACAACGGCCATGGCCTACTCTGGGAGGGAAATGGCCACAAACACTATGGATGACCACAAGGCCTTCTTCAGTTATGTTACACATATGGACCACATGCCTCAGATATGCTCTGTGTTAATACACACCTACTTAACATTCACCAAACACACGGATATTGGCAACAGTCTTGCAGACAGGTTTGGTGCATGTATCCCCCCTCCTTCTCCCCCACCAGTTGAAATATTTATCACAGCTGTATGTAACCTCCATATCATCTCACATGTCCAGGTGAGGGCTGCCCTCAGCAGAGCAGAACACACAGTATCACTGTGACCTCATGGTATCCCTGGATGTGTGCTACCTGCACTCCGAGAGGACATACAACCGCATATAACACTGATAATTTATCTTGGCCATACTACAGGATATGCACCTGGACAGTGGCATACAGCGACAGTGGTCCCACCCCACTAAGGAGGCACCTCGACTGACCCTGGTAACTACCACATCATATGCATAACCGGCCTGGTCTGCTAAGCTATGGAATTATGCAGTATGGGATGCATATGCAGTGATATCGGGTACCTGCAGACACTTGTTCCCAGCCAGTGTGCCTTTGTGATGGGCTGATCCTGCCTTTTGAACCTAGCTGACCTTTCAAAGCAGTCACTACAGCCATTGCTGGGGGCAACGCACAGACAACTGCTGCCAGGATCATGGCCTAAGACTGATTGACATGTAATGTATGGTCATCCCCTTTTGGTGGAACTACATACACACAACATATCACATGGACATACCTATAGCTACAGACCTATGACACATTTGGAGGGTTCACAGTATGCATACTATTAACCTGCTACTTTGCATTACCTGTGTTTGTCGCAGCTTGGTTGCGTTACCACTGCTTCTGCTTGCTGCTGCTACTGTCACTGCTGACAGCTTAGAGTCGCAGAGTCACAGTGTGTATTTTTTTTTTTGTTCTCTCTCTCTCTCAGTGTTCTCTCTCCCTCTGTCTGCTTCCAGACAGTGCAATGAATGTATTGCATGTGTGGAGTGTAGTACTGGATGCTTTTGTAGGTATCTGCATAGGTCCATGTGATGGCCTCTGCACCAATTGTAAGCCAGCATTTGCTAATTGCATACAGCCAGTTGTGTACTGATTGCAGTTCTCACTGTGATTTCAGGTCAGTGCTATAAAAGAGTATGTGGGATAGGCGTTGCCCTTTCAGATTGTAAAGGCGGAGACCATGCTGGTATGCTGTGGACACTGTTCTGTGAGTGTAAAGGTTAGTATCTCTCTCATGATTCAGGCTGTGTTGTAGATTCACATTTCTCCATTCCTCTCTCCTGTTCCCTGTAGTAAGTGTGTATGCACAATGACTCCTACAACTATATATAGATATATATTTATATATATATATATATATATATATATATATATATATATATATATATATATATATATATACATACATTTATATATGTACTTTAACTGACATTATTACCTACAAGCTAACAACTAGCATGGCTGTTTGTGTTCACACACTACTATTATGGGAATCCAGTAGTTTTGACAGTAATTCTACATGACATGCTTTGGGTACTACACATCCTATATTCCCTTTACATTCATCCCTACTATTACATGTTATATTTATTTTAGCACAATGTTCTTGTATAAGAGTCATGGCTTAGTGTTAAGTCATACAGACTAGTGTTTCCAAGGTCCTGGGTTCGGGACTGACAGTGGGATTTTATTTTGCTTTTGAACTGAGTACAGGACCTGTCAATCAAAGTGACTAAGGCACTTTTAAACAGTTGTAACCGTGTTAGCGCTGGTTTGCGTGGAGCTCACGCAAGCGCACTGGCGGTTAGCTCCGTGCACACACACACCCGCTTACAACCGCTTAACAGTGCTTACTCTGGTGCACACCCGCGCTATTTTCTTTGAAAGAAATGAAAATGGGGAGACAGGAAAGTGGTGAAAAAGGGGTCACAAAGAGGGTAAGACAGAAGGGAAACAAGCTTGGGATTTGCAGGAGGGATGTAGGTAAGGCCCATAGCTGCTCATTTCTTCATCAGCAACAGCTGTGCATATGTATGTAATTTGGTGTGACATTTGAAACCTTCCACCCCTGAGAGAGGTGTCAGGACAACAATAATACTTGTTGTACAGCCAATTGTAATTGATAGATTCCATGTCCAGCAGACATGTGTGTGGAATGGGCAGCTATGTATGGGGCGTAATTTTTTGTGGGTACAGAGTGCCCCCTTTTTTTTTTTTTTTCAGGTGAGAGGGCTATGTCAGGTTAAGGAAGTCGGTACAGCTGGGGAGGTAGGTTGGGTAGGTAAACAGACAAGACAAACAAGACGCATACAGGGGCGGTGTATGACACGTGTGGGGGGGGTTAAACAATTGACGGGGATGGAGGTTTGGATATCCAGAGCCCATGAGCCCACAGATGGCAACAGTGGAACTGATATCCCCACCTATACGTAGTTTCCACTGTTCCTTCACTGCCCAGGACGGGGCTGTGCTGGGGGCTGTGTAGGCTGGGCAGCAGGCATGCCCATAAGTTGTGCCACCCGTGCCTCAAGCTGGCATAGGGGCTCGAGAACAGAGTCCCGAATCTCCCTACGCACCACAGTCCGGACGCTATGGAGGGTGAGTGGTGGTTCTCCTCCGGCCACACTTGCAGAGGGGGGGCGAGCCCCATCCCCTGCAGCGCTTCCACCCACAGGTGGCACAGGGCCACCGGAGGAGGGTCCAGACTCGGCACTAGTGCCAGGTGCACTCGCCAGCTGAGGTGGGAGAGGTGGGTCCGCTGGAACCCGCCTTACCTGTCGTCCTATGTTTTGCATTATGTCATGACAGTTTGGGTTAGTGACATATAATACCATTCACAATTAGTTGTAACAGCATGCATTAGTATTCCCATTAACCAAACACCCAGATATTCACACCATTGAACAGCGTGCATAACACATGCATAATTTGAACAGCAATACACAGTCCAACAACATGCAGGGTTAATTGATGGCAACAGGCCATCAGGTTTGGATGCATGAACAGGGCAGATGCATCAACGGACATGCAAATATATATGACCCAACAGGACAAATGTCCAGGGGTGTTAATTGTGATTGCACATACCATTTTCACGTGGAATGGGTTATATATGGTTATAGGGTGGGGTGAAGAAAATAATATTAACACCTTCAAATACCAATACATATGCTGTACATTTCTAATAGCTACAGATATATACACACTACTGTTCTAACTACAGTTTCCTATATGATAACTATTTCAACTTGGTGATAGGACTGTTACTGCAACATCAATATACATTTTATTGTTCTTCATACACATTCATATCTAGCTTTGTTCAGCTACATCATCCTGCTACATTTGCTTTATATAGCTGTTGACAAGTGTGGATGTTTGGTATATCAGACAATCATCCTATCTGCATATTGCAGACTGAGAGCAACATATCCAGATTTTGGGATACACATTCCAGATGCAGCAACACTTTGAACAGATTTCGCTGTTTGGTTTTGATTCTCACATGCATTTCATTCTGTCTTGACTGCAGTATACTTTATTCAGTGGTTATTACTACTGTATTGCTGGATTCATGACACTTTCTCACACTCTCTCACTTGCTTTCATTTTACTATTCAGGATGGTACTTACTTCTAGGCTTTATTGACATGTTTTACCTGTAGTTATTACAATCCATTCCAGCAGTCTCACTTCTGTCATGTTTCAGTATTTCAACAGGGATATATTTCACACATGTGATTTCATCATCTTCTGCAGCTATACTTTTCAGCCTGCTGCAGGTTGTGGACTATTTTCTTACAGGTGGGACATTTTTATTTCAGAATTTATGTCAGACATTTTCATTTTTCGGTTTAACTTACAGGCTGAAACACACTTTTGTAATCAAGCAATACTTGCAGACACTTTCACACTGTTACTTGCACATTTTATTCCTTAGTGACTACACTGCACTCTTTTGCTGACTGTCATACTTTTATATTTCTTTACAGTTACTGGTAGTGGATTACTGACCTGCCTGGTGGCGCAACCGCACCAGCCTATCGCCATAGGCTCTGCGGTTCGCAGAATGGACACCTGCAGCTGTAATATAAATGAAGTAATATTGGAATACACATCTCCATAATATCAGCTAGTTTAATTTCTTACATACATAATTAAATGTAACTTACTCAGTAGTGGGGCGTTGGGCATTTGCCGGGCCTCCTGGATCCAAAGGTTCAGTTGGTCCTGCTTGCGTCTCTTCAGGTCCGCATGGTGGTGACGGACCTTCTCACCAGTCCTTGGAATCCCTATGGCACTGGTGAGATCATGAGCCAACCGGTCCCACGCCTCAGCTCTGTATGCTCCCCAGAGGACCTGGCCCTGCATGGATTGGGCCTCATGATTGTGGACTAGGAGCCAGACCATGTACCTGGACTCCTCAACGCCCCACCTCTGTGCTCGAAAGCAACTACCCTCTCCTACTCCTGTCATTCTGCCTGCAGTTCAGTTCTATAATCGTTTATGCTGTGTATTCCCACCTATGGGGCTTATATAGTCCGTTTTTCCCGCACATATCTGTGATTGGCCATTTTGGAATTGTATCAACTTCAGTAAACCTGCATTGTCATGCCCCAGTTTGTATTCATTCCTATATATTAGCTATTATTGCATTTCTAGGTACTGCTGTCATGGCTTAGTGGTTTGGTACCTTGACTATGGTGTATAGTATCCTGGGTTCGAACCTGACCACTGCTTTTTATTTTTCATGACTATCTAGACATGCTGAGGGGTGTGTCTGTGTAAAGGCAGTTTTGATACGGCTTGCTCAACGTTGCCCGTCGATTAGCTTGTTTGCGTGGTGCGCAGCTCCGCGTAAATGGGGTACGCTGGTTTAAGCCTCATTTGGCTATCGGCATGCATATTACGCTCAGCTGAGCTAGGGGCACTTAAATTCAGTGTGTTAAACCACTGCTCAGCTACAGGCACTCATTTTGCACCAGTTAAACCACTGCTCACGTACGTGCAGATGCACTCACCCTGTTAGATTGTAGCTCAGCTATGGGCACATCTGGCATTTTTTATTCTTTTGTTACCTCACATTATTTCAATATAAATGGGCTATTTCATTACATTTTACATAAAATGTGGTTTTATGTGTACATATTTGTCAGGGGCTTGTTTCGTGCTTATTTTTCTAAAAATAAAAATTGGTGTTGTGGGGGCTCGAACCATGAATGCCTGCTCTTTAGCCAACATCTCTACCACTACGCTATTGCTTCCTGGCTTACTTTGCATATTTAGTTCTTATATGCTTTCCCACTGACTGCTAACTGTAGCTGCGCTACGGGCACGCCCATAAACGCGCACTCACGTTTAAACTTTTTTACAATTTAAAAAAAATATATAACATGTTTATTTATATATTTTCTGTTCATAGTCTGTGGGGGCATGTGTTGTGTTGTGTTTATTCACATTTCCGTGGACTCTGTCGTGGGTGTTTACTTTGGGCACTTTTCCTCTTCTGGGGGCGTGTCTGCTTACAGGGCTCGGCCTATGGACACGCCCCCTACTGTCTTACACGGACCGTGTTAGCCTTAGGTGTGATTCAGCATGCTCTCATGAATATGCAAAGCATGCTGACATCACTCCATTTAACTGCAGCCTCCGTGTATGAGTTATAACTCTTACACGGAGGCTTCGTGAATCCTGCCCTATGTTTGTGCACATGATATAAACAAAAGAGTATGCACGACAAGCCAGAGTCAGTGTGTGCAGTCAACTATATCAGATTAGTAAATCAGGAATACATGAGCAAGGAAAACCCTTATAACAAGCAGACAATGAAATATGAAGGTATACATTTTATTGACCAAAATCATGGAGATGGTGAACATTACTGGCAGTTGTGATTCACAATAACAGCAGTCATAAAATGTCCAGCATAAAAGACATTTTTTAGGACATATGGCCATTTAACACATCTTAAATTATACATGTGCATATCTCTCAAAACTCCAAACATAAGTACAGTGGACAAATGCACAAATATATAGACAGATGCACAATATTTGGGAAAACCTATATATATATATATATATATATATATATATATATATATATATATATATATATATATATATATATATATATATGTGTGTGTGTGTGTGTGTGTGTGTGTGTGTGTGCTCCTATACATTGTGAAAGTACTTACATTAACATATGTGGCAGTAGAATGCATTTTGTGAAGAGTATGAACTGAGACACTGAAAAAACAGTTATTAGTGATAGCAATTATCAAGGATAAGCAAGGCAAAAATAAATGTCAAGTGGAAAAAACATACATTATGACAAGCAGTTTACAAGCTGAGAAAATCAAACGGGTAAAATGTATGAACATGGGAGATGTGTGACATGAATCATTAAATTCATAGCTTGCGATGAATCCAGAACAAATCTCAACAGAATCAGGGACAAATCTTGATATAATAAGGGAAAATCAGGAACACATTTAAAATATTAGCACTATTAACATGAGGCATGAAAATTATTAAACAAGTCTCAAAATAAAAAAAGTCCATCTGTAATTATTGTCTGGCATTCATTAAACTGCAATGCACTATATTTTCCCTCAAATGTCATCAGTTTTGGAAGGGATTAGTAGATAAAGAGATAAAATTTGATTCAAAATCAGTGATAGTTTAGAAGTATGATCAAATCTGTACTGTCATGCGACTCTTGTCAGGAATCAGTCATATAGAAGAAATCATTTGACAAGTTATAAGTATAAATGAATATGGGTATGATTAAAATGAGCATAATAAGTGCTATTAGTACTAGACTAACTCCCCGTGTGGGCCATTTTAAGCCTAGTCAATTACCCAATGTGAGAATCAAACCCTACATCTTGTGTCTGTAAGATAAACACCTTAACCATTATGCCAACCTCCCATCCAAAAGGGTCAGAGGTTTAAACCTAGCTAATTAACTCAAGTGAGAATCAAACCCTGCACCTCGAACCTGTAACGTAAATACCATCACAATTATGCCAACTTCCCTCTGATAATAAGTTACCAAGGCAAACTAATAAAAAAAACTCCCCATATGTGCAGTAAGTCAGTATTTTCTGTTAACTGTTTGCCAGATGGGATTGGAAAAGCAAAGACATTGGCAACCTTCAAACACTGGACTCCATGCAGTTTGGGTTCATGAAGGGACGATCTTGTCTCCTGAACCTGATTGACTTCTTCAAATCAGTCTCCAAAGCTGTGGACAAGGGTAAGGCAGTCCACACAGCCTATCTGGACCTCGCCAAGGCCTTCAACACCACCCCCCACTCGGGAATCATAGATAAACTTACTAAGCTGGGCATAAATCCCTACATCACTCAATGGGTTGCCAACTGCCTTACTGACAGAATCCAGACTGTAAAAGTAGCCGACTCCAAATCCAGCTCCAGACAAGTGACAAGTGGAGAACCTCAGAGTTCAGTCCTGGGGCCGCTCTTGTTTGGCATCTACTTCTCTGAAGTACACGCCACCACTAAGGGACTCTGGCTACAAAGTTCGCAGATGACTGCGAATTGGGAGCCATTACTGAATCCCCAAATGATGTGGATATTCTACAAAAGGGCCTTACAGAAACAGATGCTTGGTGCCAGAGCCATGGGCTCAAGCTTAATGCCAAGAAATGTATAGTTATCTCCTTTGGGAAAAAACATGTACCCATGAATTACCACATAGGTGGCAGTACACTAAACACCGAAAGTGTGATGAGAGACCTAGGGACGCAGGTGGACAGTTGTCTCACCTTTGATAACCAAATCACCACAACAGTCAGGAAATCCTTCTATGTGGCACACCTCATCTCTAAGAGTTTTTCATCCAGAAAAAAAAGGTCATTGTCCCACTGTACTCAACCCTCATTAGACTCATTATAGAGTACAACACCCCATTTTGTATGCACCTTAAAAGACATCTGCAACAGCTGGAAAGGCTGCAGAAATACCTCATTAAAACATCACAGGCCTAAAACTGACCATCTAAAAAAACTCCAACTATACTCTGTGGCATATCGTCTACTCAGAGGCGATCTCTGCTTAACATACAAGGCCATGTCAAACCCTGAGCTGCTGGACATGCTCCACTTAAAGAACTCCCAGTCCCTCAGAGCCACACGTTCCAGGGATCTAAACCTTGTCATCACAATGAACAAAACATGCTGGAGGGATAGGTTTCTGACCTCGAGACTCCCCATACTCTGGAATAGACTGCACATACATGTCAAGCAGAGAGCCTCCTTGGCCCTCTTCAAAAGGAACCTTGACGATTGGATGGGAGATAGGAAATTCATCCCGGGGATCACGTCAGGGGTTGAGGGAAGTAAGTATTGTGGGAAGAAATATCCAGGGAATTGTTATGGCTAGGCTTGTATAGGTCCTAGGGCTGACAGCCTAGTACCAGCCTATGAACCTATGAACCTATTTATAGTAGTGAGTTGCCATGACAGTGGTAATTGGAAGTACTACACAGCTGACTGCATGCAAGCAGCAAGTGGAGGACACTGATTGGTGCAGAGGCCATCACCTGATCATGTGCATCATCCACAAAAGCCATGCTGCAATCTATTCCAGGCAGCTCAATCCATTTACTGGAGAGAGAGAGAGAGAGATGCAGAGAAATAAAGTGAAAAAGAAAACAAACCAAAAACATACAACAGCTCCTAAACCACAACAACACCAGAAAATACAACAAAGGAAGCAGGCTAAGGAGTGAAAAAAAAATTACCTCCTACAAGGATACTATCCACAACAGACCTCATCCCCACAACAGGTATGTGAAGAATATATGCATGTAATTGACTGTAGTACCTGGTCCATAATACTGGGGTAGATGATGTGGAATGATATACATGTGCCATTGGGTATTGCTGTTGTAATGATCTTCAGCTGAACAACTGCTATGGACATTAGAGTCTGTCCCTGTGGGTAGTGGGCCATACCCATCAACTGTGTAGAGCAGCACCGACTGACAAGATGTATGCCAATATAGTGTGTGGTGTGTAATTGGAGGGATGTATATTACTGTGGCCAATAGCTGGTGGTAGAAGTAATGCCATAATGATGGACACATGGGTTCCACAGCCCACCACTTGCAGGACAGTCAGGTTAACATGTACTGTAGCATGCTGAAATGCCATAGATGTGTAATAGGGTTACCTGCAATCTGGCCCTATCCATACCCCCCTAATGTTAGGCTGTGTCCATATTTATTTATTATTTATTTATTTATTTTATTTTACATTTGTTGACTGGGATAGTCTGACTGGATACATGTCCATTTTCAGTGGAGGCCCGGGGAGAAAAGCTCCAAACTTACAAACAGATAAAGACAAGCAAGTTACAGTATATGCACAAACATATTGTATTAACATACAAGTTACAGTTGCACATTTCAAGCTTATGAAAAATACAGTTTATATACTGAAATACATACAAATATGTTACAGTTTCTCTTATCAAACCTATAGGTGCAGCTTATATACAGAGTATCTGCAAAAATATTATAGTTTCTCTTTTCAAACCTTTTAACTTACAGGGGTTGGGAGGGTGGCCTAATCATTAAGGTGTTTGCCTTACAAGCACAAGGTGCAAGGTTCAAGTCTCACAAGGGATAATTGGCTAGCCTTAAAATAGCTCACAAGGGCAATTAGCCTAGTACTAACCTATGAACTGTAAAGAGCTTAGTTGCTAAGAATAAGAAATTGCAGGGATATGGAAGTAGATGAGGCTTTAGTTAGGGTTAGAACAAGGACATAACCAGTGAAGTTTAAAATACTGAGTTAGATTTGTTTTAACTGATTAAGGGAGGAGTTCAGAGTAAGGTCAGATTGGAGTGAATTCCAGGTTTGACCTACTGAATTTGCAAACAAAGATCCTCCAGATAGGTTGTTAGCTTTAATAGATTAAACCAAAAGTTTTGTAGTGGAACAAAGAGGCCTAGGGTTTTTGTAGGGATGGATAATGTTTTTAAGGGAGGGCATTTTTTCTGGATGGTTAATAACCTTGAATTCCACAATAAGTTGATTAAATTAAATTAGCCTGGGGAGTTCTAGCCAACCTAAGAGGTGTAGGTTTTGACAATGTTGTGTCCTGTAGGGAGTTCCTGTGGCAAACCTGGCAATTTGATTTTAACAGCTAGAGAGTTTGCTTAAATCAGTTTTGTTCAAGTTAGTGAGCATTGGTGAGGCATAGAGTTGAAAGCAGATGGGTACGGGCAATGCCAGTCCTAGTTAGAGGGATGAGAAAAAGTTTGTTTTTGTATAGGGAGACAAGTTTTTTATTAATGGTTTTAATCGTTTGGTTTACATGCATATCATACTTGAGGTTGTTATCTATTATAACACCCAGGAGTTTGGTATACATATCTGGTGAGATTATGGTCCCATTGTTAGATGTTATAATAAATGAAGGTTGAGAGGATTTGTGAGTAGGGGAGAAGAGCAATAGCTTTGTTTTATTAGGGTTTAATATCAGCTGTTGATTAGAGATCCAGTTTTCCACTGTATTAAAGGTTTTCTGGATTAAACTAAGGATATCTATAGGGATAGAGGCTGAGTAGATCAGGGTGGAGTCACTGGCATATTGTATACAGGTTGCATCTGGGATTACAGTATGGAGGTCATTGATAAAGAGGAAGGAGAGAAGGGGACCTAATATGGAGCCTTGAGGGACACCAAAGTTAATGGAGAGAAGGGTGGGGAGTTTGTCCTGCCAAATGACAGCCTGCTGTCTTCCACTAAGATAAGATTGAAACCATTGTACAGCATGGTTGTTTAGGGATATTTTATTTAGAGTAAGTAAGAGTAGCTGGTGGTCAACCATGTCAAAGGCCTTGGAAAGATTGAGAAACAGAGCAGAAGATAGTTTGTTGTTACAGTTGGAATTTATGACAGTAAAGGAGAGGAGGGCTGAGGTGATACTGTGCTCTGGTCTAAATCCATGCTGGGAGTTGGCCAGAAGATTATTTGAATAAGGTAGTTTAAGAGTTGTTTATGGATACACTTTTCCATAATTTTAGCCAGAGTGGAAAGGATAGCTAGTGGTCTATAGTTTGACAGTTCAATGGAACTGCCACCTTTATGGAGTGGTATGACATGGGATATTTTTCAGATAGAGGGGATAGAGGCTTCAGTTATGGTTTTGCTTATCAAAATAGTGACAGGGTCCGCAGATTCACAGGGTCCACATGCTCCTCCTGCTCAGCCTCCAGGCCAGGCACCTTCAGGTCTGTGGACTGCTGTTGTGAATAGCAATGAGTGGGAGGCTTGCTCCCACTGTTTCCATATTGGGGCCCATGGGGCTTTGACATCACAGACCACACACACCATCCAGGGTGTTTACCCACCACATGTGTCATATACCACCCCTGTAGGCTGTCTGCTATATCTACCAACCTGGACCACCTCCACAAATGCACTGACATAATTCCCCCTATTCGGATTCCATACATCACAGATAAGGGCAATGTGGTCCCAACAAGGGGTTCACATGTGACATATCCATCCATGTTGCACACATTTACAGCTGTATATATCTGTGTGTATTGCTATGTGTGTTGTTCCCTCACACATAGCATGCAGCACTATGGTGGTAGTATAAGTTTGTTTTTGTATAGGGAGACAAGTTTTTTATTAATGGTTTTAATCGTTTGGTTTACATGCATATCATACTTGAGGTTGTTATCTATTATAACACCCAGGAGTTTGGTATACATATCTGGTGAGATTATGGTCCCATTGTTAGATGTTATAATAAATGAAGGTTGAGAGGATTTGTGAGTAGGGGAGAAGAGCAATAGCTTTGTTTTATTAGGGTTTAATATCAGCTGTTGATTAGAGATCCAGTTTTCCACTGTATTAAAGGTTTTCTGGATTAAACTAAGGATATCTATAGGGATAGAGGCTGAGTAGATCAGGGTGGAGTCACTGGCATATTGTATACAGGTTGCATCTGGGATTACAGTATGGAGGTCATTGATAAAGAGGAAGGAGAGAAGGGGACCTAATATGGAGCCTTGAGGGACACCAAAGTTAATGGAGAGAGGGGTGGAGAGTTTGTCCTGCCAAATGACAGCCTGCTGTCTTCCACTAAGATAAGATTGAAACCATTGTACAGCATGGCTGTTTAGGGATATTTTATTTAGAGTAAGTAACAGTAGCTGGTGATCAACCATGTCAAAGGCCTTGGAAAGATCAAGAAACAGAGCAGAAGATAGTTTGTTGTTGTTACAGTTGGAATTTATGACAGAAAAGGAGAGGAGGGCTGAGGTGGTAATGTGCTCTGGTCTAAATCCATGCTGGGAGTTGGCCAGAAAATTATTTGAATAAGGTAGTTTAAGAGTTGTTTATGGATACACTTTTCCATAATTTTAGCCAGAGTGGAAAGGATAGCTAGTGGTCTATAGTTTGACAGTTCAATGGAACTGCCACCTTTATGGAGTGGTATGACATGGGATATTTTTCAGATAGAGGGGAAAGAGGCTTCAGTTATGGTTTTGTTTATCAAAATAGTGACAGGGTCCACAGATTAACAGGTTCCACATGCTCCTCCTGCTCAGCGTCCAGGCCAGGCACCTTCAGGGCTGTGGACTGCTGTTGTGAGTAGCAATGAGTGGGAGGCTTGCTTCCACTGTTTCCATATTGGGGCCCATGGGGCTTCCACATCACAGACCACACAAACCATCCAGGGTATTTACCCACCACATGTGTCATATACCACCCCTGTAGGTTGTCTGCTATATCTACCAACCTGGACCACCTCCACAAATATACTGCCATAATTCCCCATATTCCCATTCCATACATCACAGACAAGGGCAATGTGGTCCCAACAAGGGGTTCACATGTGACATACCCGTCCATGTCGCACACACTTACAGCTGTATATATCTGTGTGTATTGCTATGTGTGTTGTTCCCTCGCACATAGCATGCAGCAGTGTGGTGGTAGTATATAGGACATGTATTTACATACATATGTGTGTGTGTGTGTGTATATATCTATATATGTGTAGATACATATGATGTTGCATATATTTGTTTATATATATGTCGACATATGGGTATCTATATATCTGTGGACATACATGTAGATATATATATATATATATATATATATATATATATATATATATATATATATATATATATATTATGTGTGTGTACACATATACATACCTATATATGGGGAACATTCAGACATCAGGTCCACAATCTCAAAACACCTTCCTGCACAGCTGCACTGTTGTGACTTGCTACAACACAGACAGGTACCACATATGTCTCACTAAAGAAACCAAACTAAAGATTATCCAAAGACATAATGCCTGGAACACCTGGCACACCTCTAAAGCCCCACAAGATCAACTCAAATTTTGACAATATAGGAATGATGCAAAAAAGTCCATATTACTAGACAAAAAACTATTTCTGCCATCTACAGCAGAAAAACCACAACAAGCCAAAGAAGTTCTGGGCAGGTATTAACAAACTCCTCCACCCAGGGCAATCCACTACTCCAACCCCCTCAGCCCGTACCCAAAAATCGCCAGAGTCCATTGCCAACACCTTCAATAGTTTCTTCACAGAAACGTTCCAGGCCCTTGCTAGCAAACTTAAACTCACTTGCTCTAATGCTGAAACCCTTAAACCCAGTGACAATCTCTCCTTTAGCTTCCAAAAAGTTCTGACTTCACTCATTAGAGCCCTAATTAAAAAACTCAAACCAACCACCCTTTCAGCTGACCTCCTCCCTGCAGACTACCTGCAAAAAGCTGCTGATGTCATAGCACATTCCCTAATGCACATGCCACAGGCATAGTAGGGTGTTGCATTGTCATGCCTCACATATGGGCAACAACAACACTATCTGTACTACTGTGTGGCAATAGGTATTGTAATAGGAGTATGTGGCCTCCAAATGCTGTACCCTACAAATATACAGACATGCACACATACACACACTTGCCAGAGCTCAATGGGTATCCCATGCCTATCGACCCATTTGTACAACACTGTTGTGCTTGTACTGCTAGTCTCGTGTAGCTGGTAGGAAGAGGAGTGTAACAGGGTACATGTAATGTCCAATACAGCAGCAGCCACAACTGACTATGGCAATTGGTGTTGCTGTGGTTGTGAAGGCCCTCATGGAATTCTCAAGTACAGTTGTACTAACACAGAGACACTGCTATCCTCAGTAATGCACACGTACACATATGTCAGTACTGGGGTGCATCGCTGCTGGTGATCATAGCTGTGTACCTGGCTATTGTCCATGGAGAGATGGGTTGTGTAGGGGATGTGTATACAGTGGTACCCTGCCACCTGCCATGTGCCAGCAGGCAATCTATCGACAGACACCAATGTGGTGACCATCAGGGTGAGAGTGACATGCATCAGCCCGTTCTCTGGGTGCATCCTGCACATGGCCACTGAGGTGATCCAGTTGACATGTATTCAACATGTATTACAACACATGGTTAGTGTCTGTGATGGAGACCTGTACCCAAGCATGTTCTGTTGACTGTGGTAGTGTAGTGGAGGTACACTTGGCATGTGGTGTGTACAGGGTGTTGTCTCCTATATGTGCCAGTTATTACACAGCTGGGCAGACATGTCAGTGTCAATCAAGCATATGTTGCCTGTACATATCCCAGCTGGATACCTGCCATCTCTGCATCTGTACAGGGACTGGCAGTCATCAGCTTGGCAAGTACCTATGCAGTAGGATGAATGTGTTGACAGATAGACATATGACAACAATATGTATGCCATAACTACATGTTGGAAGCCCTCACTAGCATGTGCTGTACAGACGGTAGTCTACAGTTACATTCCACATGTCAGATCATTATCCAGTAGGGGATATATACTGTGACATGGCTCACACACTAGGAACACAACAGGGAGGCCTCAGAATCCAGCTATGCCTGCAGGTGTACTTGTTGTCAGTACTACATGTAGGACTCTACTCTTGCCTGGGAAAGCACTGTCAACAGTAGTACCACCATGATACACTACATGCCAGTTTGACAGCATGTACCGTGGGTTACTACCCCTGTATGTAACACATTCACATGGATAACAGTGCTGTACAGGCCTCATATACTTGTGTGTCCCAGACATGACACTCACACCCCTTGCTACTGTAATGACAGCACATAGGCGCATGTATTGTACATGGCATTACATACACTTATTACAGATGTCATGACCCTGCTATGTTATCAGACTGGGTGGTGAGAACTGGTTACCAGGGCTAAGCCATGCTTAACAGGTGTCAACATTGCTCCAATATAATAGCTAAGCAGATTTGCACACTGGTAAGCTAGGCGACATGGTGTAAGTGCCCATACGTTTAACCATATGTTAGCACCACTTAGCTTCACACAAACCTGAGCAAACCTGCTTAAAGCTGCTCAAAACTGCTTTAACCCCTCTGTATCTGACAGCTCTTGTTCTGCCCAGCAACAAAATAAACAGCCTTTGCAGGTCTTGAACCCAGGACCCTGTACACTATAGTCACAAGAGTTAACCACTACACCATGACCACTGTGAAGACAGTTGTTTTTCCAATATATCTGTCAATACACATATTGATTAGTATTAACAATTGCTTTTACTTTCACAATTGTGAAGTACTTGTTATTGATATTACTGTTGCATCACATATGTTGTTATATCATAATGTACACATATCAGATACATATGGTGAGATACATCTGGGAAGGTATACACAACCGTGATGTTTACACATGACAGGAATATGAATATATACATATACATATGTTGATATATGTCTACATGTACATACACATGCATATTCATACATATGTCTGTCTACACATCTATATAGTGCATCATATATATGGCCATGTGTAGATCTCTTTGGATATATATATATATATATATATATATATATATATATATATATATATATATATATATATATATATATATATATATATATATGTATGCACATCCTAATGTGTACAGATATACCTATTTATGTTGATATATAGATATATATATATATATATATATATATATATATATATATATGCAGATATCTATAGCTATATGTGCATACATATATATTCAGATATACGTATTACAGTTGATATATATAAATATATATATATATATATATATATATATATATATATATATATTTATATATAGATATCCATAAGTATATGTGCATACGTATCTATATATCTGTATATGTGTAGACATATATTGCTGTCTATATGTACATATTTGAGTGTTTATATATATATATATATATATATATATATATATATATATATATATATATATATATATATATATATATATATATATGTACAGATATATATATCCATCTATGTATGCCGATATGTGTATATATCTATATAGATATATGGATAAATATATATACATATATGTTCACCCAATATCCAGAACATGGAGTGGAGTCCTACCTCAGCCCCAATAGTCCCAACCTCTTAGCGCAAGGGGATGTCATCTATGCATTGTAGGTATATATGTAGACTGTTGCTACTGTTATAGGGGTTATCTTAATAGACATATTGTGTGTGGGAGGTCACATCTGCTTTTAACATGTGCACCATCGGCTACTGACAGACATCTTAAGGACATCATAGTACAGTACCACTGCTAGCAGAGTAATGATCCTGTGAACTACAGAAGAGTTATGACCAATATATGTGGACAGTCTGGCACTCTGTGGTCAGTCCAGAGGTGTACACATATCCGCTTCATGCGAGACATGTGGATCACGCCTCCCAGTGTGGATGTTAATAGCCATGTACATGGGTATATCACGTAAATACTGCACTACATATGCCCACACAGTTTATGCATGCACACATGCCAGTCTGTCCTGACACATAATACCTGGTGGTGCAGAGGTCACATAGCCACATACTACCCAGTAGTTAGTGACATACATCTGTACAGAATCCCACTGCTTTGTCAGAAATACACAACAGTTATGGTGGCCTGGCAGCAGTACATCTTGAAAATAACTTGACATATCAGCACACTGGGTAATTACACTAGGATGCTAGGCATGTCACAAAGCAATGTGCAAACTACAGGCAGACTGCCACAGCACTGGACTACATTTTGTATGGGTGAATACACATGTACCTGCGATTATAGCAAGCTCTACATGCATGTCACAGCACAGAGTAACAGACACCTGTGTGAAAGTGCATACCCACAACCGATGTAAACATGGCCTCAGCCATATGTGGTACACATGCTTAATATGACACTGTATAGACTGTCTGATAAACACCATCCTCATATGTACCACTCACACACTGACCCTACATACACTGGGTCATGGCACTGTGTGGTCCGATGGCTGTCTGGGGTATGGGACACGTGTGTCTGGCCCTACAGACATGTAAGCCAATAGGCTACCATACACTGGAGCAGCATGTAACATCAGATAGAACAGGACTGACAACAATAGCATCTACCACAGTCTGTGCACAGCCCAAGGTACATATGCACAATACACATACTGTCAACAATCACCCTAAGTACACAGACCCCAGTACTGTACACACAACCACAGAATGGCCAAACTATATCCTCAGAAACAACTCCTACTATACATAACATGTCTAGCAGTCTGATATCTCACTGGCTTGTTATCAGGTATGATGTCAACAAATAATGGTGTACAGGACATATGCACCTCTTACTGCATGACATATTTACAAAGGTTGACAGACTTGTGGCTGAAGCTATGAACACTGCTCCAATAATTGCATGTTGCTGTGATAACCTCATACATTTACTGTCGTACCAGGATTTGTTGTGACATATGTCCTATGAGGGATATGAAGTCAGTAACTCTCATGGCTGTCACCATGTACTGACTGCAGTCCTCACACTATGCTTCTTCAGTTCTCAGATAGGTGTTCTGTGAGTAACACAAGAAACAAAAGGCTCCACACACTGCCCAGTCTGCAGATGACCTTACAGATGGGGGTTCCTCAAAAACATAACACTGTCATGACAGGTATTAAAACATGTAGACCAGCCATATCCTCACATAGCCTGTTAAACCGACATTACTCCAAATGCAGAATAGCAACACTTACATTCTGTAGTCATGTCAGGCACATCCCCCTCCTGTGTGTTGGCCTGTTTCCACAGTGTATGTTGTTAGAGGCAAATCGCAAATCTATCTGTGATGCTGTTTGCCAAACACCAGATGTAGGTCCTGTTCACAGCGAATGAAAAGGCCCAACACCAACATGGTGTTCCTAGATATTGGAGTGTGTTTCCATACAATTGGCTATGAGAATGTTACCACAGCTGTTCCACATGCAATCAGTTAGAAGAGGACTGCAATTTGTGCAGATGACATCAGCTGACCATGAGCATCACTTACAAAGGATAAGCTGCTGCCTAAGCAAAGCAGGTGTAGTTCTCCACATCCACCAGAGAGGGAGTGAGAGAGACAAAGACAAAGTAAGTCAGAGAGGGGGTGGGAGAGTAAAACCTAAGTATGTTTTTGTCACACATCTACTAGTACAAGGTTTCAAACCTCTGACTGACTATGGATTGCTAGTACATGTCTATGCAGTTATTGCATGTGCCACATAGCTTACATGTTGAACAGCTGTCCTAACATATATGTGATGATGAGTGACATCTGCAACAATGATATGGTAGTGATATGGTAGGTGTTGTACACATGACTGTCCTCATGAACAGGTGTCAGTATCAACAATGCCACACTCTCTCAGGGATTCAAACACATTGACACACTTGGCAGGGTCGGAATACACTTCCTGACTAGTTAGTTTGCCATAATACAGTAATGTGCAGGAATCACATGCACCACAAGGGTTATCCAGAGGTTATATGGACAAAGGGTATGTGAAGATGTCTGACATCAGACAGCATGCTTCAGTATGCCAATGGGAATTGTAGTGAGTGTGAATGTGGTCAAAAGCATCATACACACACACACACACACACACACACACACACACACACACACACACACACACACACACACACACACACACACACACACACACACACATAGACACAGGGTGCCAGTACTGACATGCATGGGAGCATTGCTTCATGGTTGTGTAGTGGTTGACTGTGCCAGAAGGTTATACAAGGCTAGGTGAAGGGTATACCTTGGCATCCGGCCATATGACAATGGACGGCAGTATGGCTCAGGGGTGTAGTGTCTGGATTGGCCCACACAGGTCTGTATTGTATTTACCATCCAGATACCTGGGTAACTATTGTGTGTGGCCATTGCTGTGCAATACTTGCCAGGTATGTGTTCTTTAGTCTATGACATGGACGGTGTCTGGGATGTGCACTTGTCCCACATGCATGTACAGTGACATGTGGAACTGTACCGGGGTGTCTGGCCCATGTGTACACAGATTGTTATCATTAGATGTGCCAGTCCTGGCCTCATGTGGAGGGCATGTGTTTAAGGCATGGTATGTCCTTTTTGGGTCACATTTGATGGCACCACAGGTGTTGCAGGTGTCCAGTGGGGAACATAGTGAAGGTGCACTGTCTGCATGTACGTGCCTATTGTACTGATGAACAGGGTGCCATGCCCTCTGTAGACCACTGCAATCACACCATGGTTACTATCTGTGGGCAACATGCAGGGTACTACCAACATAGCGGTTGTTACCTAGGCAAGTGTGTTTGTGTATGAGACATGGGTTGAGAGGGTTCTCTGGGTAATACAAGGGTTGCTAACTTTGTTCACCAGGCCTTGATGTCACATATAGGGGTATGGATTGACACCAGAGCCTCTTGGCTATGTCCCATCTGTTATCCTTGTAAGCTGGACATTGCGACATATAATAGTGCCAGCATATAAGAAATTTGCAAAACCTACTCCACAATGAGTCCATTTGTTGCACACTGACAGCCACCTCCACACAGGATACGAATGACAAACACAGACACACACACACTTGCCATGTCTGGGATTAGAACTCCTACCTCACTAGTTTATCCCACTACAGTGTTATGCAGTTATAGGATGTGCCATGGAGATTACTGGAGTACTCCTTCTCCAAAGGTGTATTTCACTGGGAATGACATCAGCAGGCTTGCCAAAGAAGGTCAATGGAGGTTGTAGTGACTGTGAATGGTCTTAATAGCATTTCACCCTACACAGGCAAAGAAACACACAAACATTCACACTTGCCATGTCTGGGAATAGAACCCCCTAGCAAAGTAGTATATTACACTACAGCTTAATGCTGTTATAGGACACACCACAGAGACTACTGGGCTACTCCTTTCCCAAAGATGTATTTCACAGTGAATGACATTAGCAGGCTTGCCAAAGTAAGGCATTTGTATTGTGGTGAGTGTGACTAGCCTAAAATGCATTGCTCCTTACACCGACAGAGACACACAAACACACACACACACACACACACACACACACACACACACACACACACACACACACACACACACACACACACTTGCCATGTCTGGGATTAGAACTCCTATCTAACTCGTTTATCACACTACAGCATTATGCAGCTTTAGGATGCGCCATGGAGATTACTGGGCTACTCCTTTCCCACAGGTGTATTTCAAACTGAATGACATCAGCAGCCTTGCCAAAGTAGGGCATTTGAAATGTAGTGAGTGTGACTAGCCTAAAAAACATTGCTCTCTACATAGACAGAGAAAAACACACAGTTGCCATGTCTGGGATAAGAACTCTCACATAACTAGTTTATCACACTACAGCATTACGCAGTTTTAGAATGTGTCACAGAGATTACTGGGCTACTCCTTTCCAAAAGGTGTATTTCAAAGTGAATGACATCAACAGGTTTGTCATAATAGGGCTATGGGGAGGGCAGTGTCTGTGCATGGGCCATAACCCATTCATCTAGAGGTAGACATACCACACTCAGGCACACACAGGTTTATATTCCGCAGGTATGTCTATACAACTGCTAGATGACTACTGCTTTGTACAGTCATGCTGCACAGCTAGCACTTGCACCACAGAGTCTTTAATGCTGAGGGTTACCAGTGGCTAATTTCTACAGTGAGTGAAATTCACACATCATGTGGTTATAGCCATTTAGCTGTATGCTGGGTGGGACAGGCCTCATGATGGAAGGTTCTTTGTCACTGTCACTCTCTTACACACATCTATGTATGTGTACTTTTGGCATATTATAGTGTGTTGTCCTTGGATATATGTGTGTATTCCCATCCAATGTGTGGGCAAAGCATGACTGGTGCATAGTGAGGAGTGTGTGCACTAACATCTGCAACTGTCAGATATGTGTGGTCCACTGTTGTTGGCAGACATGGGCATCATTTGTTTAAGTGTGCAAGCATGCCCAGTATGACCTTTCAGTATGTTGTTGTCTGACATTGCCTTCATTTCTCTGTATGTGTGTGAGCATGCCCAGTATGCCCTTCTGTAATGAATGTGTGGATCCATTCCAGGTAGTTTGTACTCCAGTGCAGACCTTGGTGTTCTACACCTACAGCTAGCAAACTGTTTCTACAGGATATTTCTAGATCAGTTGGCAATATGGGATCAAACTGTGCAAAGGATAATGTGTATTCTAGGTGATTGTGTCTGTGCTGCTTCTGCAACATGGTACTGGTATTAGCAGAGATATTCAGACATGTGCACTGTTACACACTGTGATGTTTTATGTCTTCAAATACTCTCAGGTGGACATTTTTGCTCACAGTGATGTCCTGGGGAACACAGGGTGAATGCAGATGTGTCCAGTATCGTGGTCAAATGCCTACATATTCATGGCAAGTTATGCCATTCTGGAGGGGGTGCTGCAGACACTTGCTGCTGGGTCTGTGTATCCTGTTCAGCACCTTGGTACAGTGATGGGAGAGGATCCCATACTTGTACATCCATTGACATGACAGTATGCCCTTATCTTGCTGTGGCAATACCACACAGCTGTATGGATTCACACAGGTTACCCAGAGGCAGGGGTCATAAGTCAGGACATTACCCCTATTTTGGTGTGCGGGTAGGTTTGTAGCCACCCATATTTGTGTTTGCAGCCAGTGATAGTATGTGCACACAGCTGTGTGTTGGATTTTGCACATTCCATGCTGCCCATGCTCCCACCCCTCCCTCTATTATTCTATCCTCTTCCATACATTATGCATACATTCTCTAATACTTTCCCTAAAGTTATCACCTCATCAGAGCTGTGTTTTGGTGTTGGTCCACAGTTCATGCAGTAGGACATGGTGGACATGTTACTGTGGTTTCTCCACATGGCCTTGCATATGGCTTATGTGGAGTGTGTTATGTTGTTATTTGGGTGTCCATGACATAACATACACTGGTAGTATGGGTGAGATGCAGGCCTTTGGCAGAGGCCTGTAGGCCATTTGGTGGTGATGCAGGCCATCTGTAGCAGGCCATTGCATTCTGTCAGTCCTACAGTCCCAGACTGTCATACACTATATTCCCCTGTGGTGACAGGGTAGGTGTGCTAGCTGTTCATGCCAATACTTTCTATCAGTATTGATCAGGTGGTGTGGATGTTGTCAGGGTGCTGCTTGCAGATAGGGACACACCTGCATGGGACACTTGCACTGCATGCTGCATTCTTTCACTATTGCCATACACAAGTGGGGGTCATATTGTACCCATTCCCAACAGCAGGGATAAGATGGGAAAGGTACCTGTGGGTGGTGTTTGGGTGAGCTGGGTGCATGTGTGTTGTGGACACTACTTGCATATGACTCACAGATATGCATGGGGCATTCCAGTTATGCTGGCTTGTGCAGGGACATCAGCTATTTCCCAATACATCAGTAATATCACCTTTGTGGTGTGCCAGTGTTTGGCCAGATGACATCAGTATTCCCTACTACAACCCCAGATAATGTGATGCATACCTGTATGTACAATTCCAAGGGTGTGCCCATTGCACAGTTACATATTATATACTGTATGTCTGGGGTACTTTTCCCTGTGTACTGCTTGTATATCTAGCCTAACAGTCATGCCATGTCCATCTTTCAGATGGTGACACATATTACCGCTATACAGTTAGGATGGCTTACTGCTAGCATGTGTTATACTGGGGAGCATTGTCTTTGGCACTGCAGTTATGAGGACTTGGCTCTGTCATTGGCAGTAGTGGGTAATGGCCACCAGGTCAAACCTCAACATGCATGCATACTGACCACTCTCACACAATATAAAGCACACACCAACCTAACACATGCATACCTGCATATTGTACAAATGCTACAATCTATCCTGCTACCTTGGCCACCTCAAGTCATCTGTGCTACACATACATGTTACTACATGTCCACATCAAATTGGAGGGGGGGCACACCTGACTGTTACTTCATTTCTACATAGGATGGGAGGGGGGGCACACCTGACTGTTACGTGTCTACATCGGATTGGGAGGCACACCAGACTGTTACTACATTTCCAAATAGCATTGGGGCACACCTGACTATTACTACATTTCTACTTAGGATTGGAGGGGCACACCTGACTGTTTCTACATTTCTACAGAGGATTGGGAGAGGGGGCACACCTGACTCTTTTTACATTTTTACACAGAATTAGGGGGGCACACCTGTTTCTACATTTCTACACAGGATTGGGGGCACACTTGACTGTTTCTTCATTTCTACACAAGATCGGGGACACACACCTGACTGTTACTAAATTTCTACCAGACTGTTACTACATTTCTACAGAGGATTGGGAGAGGGGGCACACCTGACTCTTTTTACATTTTTACACAGAATTAGGGGGGCACACCTGTTTCTTCATTTCTACACAAGATCATTGGGGGCATACCAGACTGTTACTACATTTCTACATAGGACTGGGGGTGGGGAACACCTGACTGTTTCTACATTTCTACACAGGATTGGGGGAGGGGGCACAACTGACTGTTTCTACATTTCTACACAGGATTGGGGGAGGGTGCACATCTGACTGTTTCTACATTTCTACACAGGATTGGGAAGGACACCTAATAGGTACTCCATTCCATTCTGTATTCAAACCTATCATGCTGACTAGAGGCATATCAGTGCACTACAGGTATTAGGTTTGATTGACATACATATCAGTTTCTGACTTTCTACCCTTCAGAACTAACATCCCACTGCCTGACCTGATGTAGTCTGTCTGTGTAGGCCTGGGGGCTGGTTACCCATAGGCATCATTCAGAGGCCTTAGCACAGCCTTTGTTTGTGTTTGTCTACACCTGCCCTGCTGGCTGAGATTCTTGTTGGATATGTGAAACTCCTCGACTGGCATGATTGTGTCATATGGACACACATGTGGCTCATCACATTTCTTGCAGTGGGTTTTGTTGCCATGTGTAGTACTGGCTACTATGGTGATACCGGTATTTGTTACAGATCTCATGCTGCCACTATAGGTGTCTACTATCTGTCGGCATTCCATTCAGCCACCCAGTTCCCTTGCATGCTCACATCCATACCATAGATACAAGTAACAACACATACTACTCCATTCCGCAATTGGTAAAAAGAGTGACTTACCTTGTGGATATGCCAGTACTGAGGATGGTGCTGGAGGGCTGCCTATGTCAGAAGCACATAGTACACTCCCTATACATGGCTGAGCAGAGGTAGTGTCATGTTTGGCATCCCTTTTACTGTATGTGTGAGCCAGAGAGAGGTGCCATTCCCTGGGTCCCCACTGTGTCAGTGTATGTGCTATGCATAGCCGCTTTGCCAAGGACAGGGCATACTGGGCATGCCTCCATCTGCCTAATGGGAAAGGCTCAGGTTGTTCCTCCTCCATGTCACTCTGTGCCTGTGGAGGCCTTGACATTGGTGGGGGGCTGTGTTGCCCTTCCCCATGCTGTTCCTGCTGCAGCTGTTTCCACAGGATCATATTTTGTAGCATGGCACATACAATGACAATTTGTGTACATGTAGCTAGTGAGTACTGCAAGGCTCCACCGGATGTGTCCAGGCACCGGCACCATGACTTGAGCATCCCAAACACATGCTCTATTATAATTCTGGTCTGTTCGTGTGTGTGTGCATTTCTGATGGGTGTCATCAGCCACGGCTCCAGTGCATAACCAGTATCCCCCACTAGGTGACCGTAAGGGATGTCCCCATTGGCAAATCTCTGGTACAGCTGCATCAGATGCCAGATGTGGGAATCATGATAGCTTCCAGGGCAGCCAGCACACACATTCATTATAATGCCTTGGGCATCACACACGACCTGGCAGTTGATGGAGGGGAAGCCTTGCAGTTGATCTAGACCCTACCCCGCTCACTGGGTGGTGCTTTGATGCATATGTACATGCAGTCTATACCACCCACTACCTCAGGGTATTCTGCTATTTGGTGGAAGAGATGCATATTGCTGGCCAACACCTCATGGGTGTTGAGGAAATATACATGCTCACCGGCATATGCTGACCTGGCATCCAGGAACTGGTGGAATACCCTGGATGCTGATGTCTATGAGATACCCACGATATCCTCAGTTGGCCTTTGGGAGGTACCTATGGCTAGTATTCATAAGCCTACACATGCCTTATATCCACTGAGATGGGTTCCCCTCTGTTAGTTCTGTGTGTCAGACGTGGCCGGCACAGCTCAACAATTTGCTGTAGGAGGTCCCTGTCCACCCTATAGTGCTCCACTATCTCCAGCTCATGTAGCCCCTGGTAGGTTACCCTGGGTCTGTATACCCTTCTCTGTCTCCTCACTGTGGGTTTGTCAACAGCATTCTCATCCTCACCACCCTCAGCCTCTTCCACATGTTGATGTCTGAGAGCTGTTGCAGCCCCTATCATTTTGTTGTTTTTGTTTGTTAAAATTCCCCTGCTTCTATACACCGATGGTGTAGAGTATGTGGGGAAAAAACAGAGGGAAAGGTGTTTGCATAGTTTATAGTAGTGTTCTGGGCTGGGCTGGTCTACTGCCTGTGTAATTGGCTAATTCTGATACATTTCACCTGCCAGCTACACTAGTTCTCCTAGATTACTTTCCTACTGCTGTTTTCCCTTCCCATTGTCTTCCTGTTTAAGCCTGGGGGTGCACCGTGCAAACACAGTGCTGAAAAGTGCACAGAGCTGCTATTTCCTGGTTTACTTTTTTTTTCCCTTTAAAACCCAGTGTGCGGTGCGCACACCCGCTTAGGCAATGTAAAGAGTGCTAGACAGCCTCAGACACACCCCCTTTGCTTAGCTCTGCTAAGCTGAGGGCAAACCTGAGCCACAGGGCTCCAATCCACTTACAGTATGCCTGATACACCCCCTATGATGTCAGCTAACTCCTAGGCTTGCACCAAGCTATTCCTGCTCTTACACTGTTGGGTGCTGACTAGCATTGCGGGGAAATCTGGGATTCAGTATCATTCCCCTGATTTACATAGGATTGCCTGCTGATGCATAGTTACAGGTCCCACACTGAGCCTCCCCCTTAGCAACCACTATTCACTGGCCATGTTGTCTTCTGCCTGCCATTGAGTATAATGGAAAAATAGTGATTTTGGTTAGAATACTTGTTTTAGTTTTTTTTTTTTTTTTTATTATTTTTCACCCGATCCCATTTGCGTGCCACTGCCCTACCCTTAAACAGCCGAGATCGGCTAAAAAAAAATAAAAGTTACATTTTTTTTTTGCAACTGTTTTCTATGTTAATGGCCATATATATGGCCATTGGCATGCTTTCAACATAATAAACACCCTTTATTTGGAGCTGTCATGACTCAGTTTTGTAGTCTGCAGAAATGTACTCGGTTACTAACCAAGTACATTTCTGCAGATTACACTAGTCCTGCACGGCCGGCTGCCAGCTTTCTGGAATGCAAATTCACCTCATTTGCATGGATTTTACCTGCAAATGGGGTAGTTTGCATACAGGAGCTGAGTCCATGCAGGACTAGTGCAGGAGCGCTCGTGTACATCCCTACAGCTTATTCCTGGATCGCACGGCAGACATATTGCCTGCTGGAGCTCCTGCACTAGTCCTGCACACCGTGCAGGGCTTGCTGAATCTGGGGGTTGGTCACCTCCTTGGGTGACAATATTTTATAGGTACATCAAAGCACTAGGCATCAGTCCCAAAGTGCTTCCCTTTTTAAACAAAAAAGAATTACAAGCCTACAACATTATAGATCCCTTAAAACATTCTATAACTATAAAACAAAAACTTTTTCATTCCTTAAACCTTGGGCAAGCTATGGTAACACTACAACCCCTTCATAAAAATCCAAATCTAAAAATAAATAACAAGATGCTATATCTTGACTCCTTTCCTCGATTAAAGGCCGAAATAATCCAAGATATCTACCCATACCTTAACTGCACATCCCAAGAAATGAGAAGTAACCTAACTCTACCCAAATCATATATAATAATTCTAAGACAAATCAAAGAGTTGTGTTCCAGCTACCTCCAAAACTTTACTATACTTAATAGTGACATGGAAAACTGTACTCTGCTTTGGAAGACTATTCTTACAACAAGGAAAACAATATCTAACTCATAAAATGATAGGCGAAAAGTTCAGAAGGACCTCCTTTTCCCTAACTTGTTGTTGTTGTTGTATCTTTCGGCTTTTCTCGGTTAGGGGTCGCCACAGCGGAACTCTGGTCCGCTAATGATTGGCAGCAGATTTTTACGTGCTGAGTTGCCAGCCCTGACGCACAACCTTCAACGAAGGTGTGCCCATTCACGCATGTCTCCGCACAGAAGACACTTTAGCTGAGAATCGAACAGGATAATGTCTTACTGTGAGGTGACAACACTATTGCAGCACCACCACCGCAGTATCCCTCCTTTTCCCTAACTATTGGAGAAAATTAAAACCATTCATAGATGACCGGCAATTAAGTCATGCAATCAATCTAACACTAAAAATTACACCCCTTATAAAACTGTCATACATGCAGTTCATGATAAATAATATAATGCATATTTCACACCTGCAGTACTCCACAAATTCAATTCATGAAAATCACGATACTGTCCACATTGTAAGGACCAAGTAGCAGACGTAATGCATATATTTTGGAGTTGCAAATGTGTGTACAAACTCTGGAATTCCCTCAAGATACAATTGCAAATAAATGGTATATCAAACATCAGCACTAACATGGGAATTTACCCTTCTACATATTCTCCCATCTAACATATCAGGAAAACAAGCGAATATACTTATAATAATTTTCTTACTAATGAAGCTATACATAGCTCTCAAATGGTTAGACCCTATAAATATCTCTGGGGAGGGATTAAAAAAAATAGCTATAAAACATCTTTTAGCTCATAAAACAGTAACGGATAAAAGAAACAAATATATGAAAGCCCGAGAAATTTGGGAACAAACCTTTAGCATCATATTAGCATAAAACATCACACATACTATATAGTAATAAGTTACAAAGGAACCTAGAAATATACACATGATCACACAGCAAAGCTATGGACTTGAAATTGCAATTGTATGTGATGTTTTTATAACAATGGAATTGACTGAGAAAGCATCTTTGTATATAGTGTAAATAGATATGTATTATGACCTGCTTGTTACTATATTGACTGCAATGCATAACACTCACTTATGGTCATGTTGTAAGAATGGAAATGATTGTGTTTTATATAAATGTAAAATGAAAATAAAAATTATTGAAAAAAAAATAAATTCAGCCTTTTTATGACTAGCTAAGTCATTCAGTATAAAGCAAACACACCATGGGTTGGCATGTCTCAGTTCAAAGATTCTCAGTTGTTTTTTTCTCTCTCAGTGTCTGTCTTTTTGTTACTCTGGCTCCAGGATGAGGGTTTGGTAAACATGACTTTGTTTTTTTCTTTTTCTACATGAGACATTACCATTTCACTCTTGTTTGGTTCTGCCCCCCCTTCCCCTTTTTATCAGAAAGTGGTGGGACTTCATCCAAAATGGGAATTCATGTGGGAAATTCCTCCCATTATACCACAATTGTTATTTTCAGAAGTGGGTAAGGACGTAAATGCATGCCACAGATATAAAGTGCATGCCACAGGTGATATACAGTGCATGCCACAGATGATATGGAATGCATGCCACAGGTGATATGCAATGCATGCCACAGATGATATACAATGCATGGCACAGATGATATACACTGCATGCCACTAATGATATAAAATGCATGCCACAGATGATATACAATGCATGCCACATGTGATATACAATGCATGACACTGATGATATACAATTCATGCCACAGGTGATATACACTGCATGCCACTAATGATATACAGTGCATGTCACTGATGATACACAATGCATGCCACAGATGATATACAATGCATGCCCCTGATTGTATACAATGCATGCCACTAATGATATACAATACATGCCACAGATGACCTACAATGCATGCCACTGGTTACATACAATGCATGCCACTAATGATATACAATTCATGCCACAGGTATCTTGTTTATATATCATGAGAACATAATGCCAAGTTGTGCATCATGTATTTTACTCAGTAGACATGGGGCCGGATTCCAAAAGACTTGCTGTCAGTGCTAGTGACCACTTACACTGAGAACAAACTGAGTACAGGTCTTTTGAAATCTGGTCCCCAGTGTAAGGTTGTTTATAGATAAGCCTTAGACTGAAGTAAGTAACTTACACTGACAGCAATTCTTTTGGAATATGGCCCAAAATGTTGGCCTGACTCTGCACTGCTACGTGGATTATTGTTGGGAAAGGGTAAGGAATAATGTGCTATAACCCTGTTTTTTTAATTGATGTCTTCTTTAAAATCTTGTAGCAAAGGTTCAAGATACATAAATGAGCGACATGTTTAAAAAATAATAACTTTGTTTTTTTTTTTTTTGTCTGAGTGGATGTAGTAAGAGGTGTCTTAGCACAGTTATTGGTTCTTTTGTTGTGTTATCAGCTGGGGTACAAATGGTGAGGGCACTGCATGTCCTTCCACTGTCCATGTAGATTTAAGCTGGACACATTAGTATCCCACCACATCCCAAAACATGTGGCTGTCTGATCAGTAATGTGTGTGTGTGTGTGTGTGTGTGTGTGTGTGTGTGTGTGTGTGTGTGTGTGTGTGTGTGTGTGTGTGTGTGTGTGTGTGTGTGTGTAAATATTAAAAGTAATAAACCACTGGTCAAATTATGAGAATACGTTTATTAAAAAACAAAACTTTCAAGCCACTCAGGACTCTTCATCACTGTTACAATTAAAAAACATTCACTTCATATTTAAAACCAAATCCAGCCTATCAAAGTAGTTGTCACATGACTTAGAGCTTTATAAAATCACATGACAGAATAAAAAATTATATGAAGAAAATCAGTAATAAATAATGAACAATGAACAATGAATAGTAGCTGCCTACTAATATAAATATATAATATATCTATATACATATAGATGAATACCTAGATAACAAAACTTTCTTTTTCTTCCAAAAGTGGTTTAACACTATTTTTACATTAAGTACAGGAAGTTTGTCTACCCTGAACAAATTAATTCATCTATATTCAATCAATTCTGTCATATTAACTAAGTCATCATTACGTATACCTAAATATACAGTTTGTAAAACTCTAAACTTAAAAGTGTGATCATTGCCAAAAACTGTCATATGCTTATATAATGCATTGGTTCCTACTTTTTTCTGATTTCTGATAGATGGGAAGCTATATGCTCTTTTAATTTCTAATTAGACTTCCTAACATAGAAACAACTGCATTTCTCACAATTCGCAAGGTATATAACATTCTCACTTGAACAGGTTGCAAAAGTCTTAAAACAGGATGGATAAATTCAGTTCCCAAATTAATTTACCTACAAAAGGAGCAATTATGACATGGCAAAGTCACTTTTTATTTGATGTAAAATGCCTTTCTTGGTAAAGATCTTTATAACATAAAAGTTGCTTCAAAATTTTCTCTTTCTTAATCATAAAACATGGATAGTCACCTACAGTTTCTTTAGTTCAGGGTCAGATTCCAAAATACTCCAATTTTTTCTTAAAATAGATTTTATTTGTGGTGTGCGTCTATTAAATTTAGTAATATAACCCAATTTTCTAGTTGTATCTGATATATTATTCTGGTGCATAGTTGAATTATTGCCCAACATGTAGGTCTTCCCTAAACCATCTCTTTATGAGGTTACTGAGGCTCTATTAGTGCTAATCATGGCTCTATTATAGCCTCTGATATAAAAATCATTAGTCATAGTGTTAAGTTCAGTAACAAAGCCACTTTCGGTGGTATTCGGCCTACTTGCTCTCAAAAACCGGCTTTTGAGAACATTATTATAAACATACCTGGGGTGCATACTAGTATTGTGTGGGTCTATATCAGTTCAATGAAACAGCACATCATCGAAATGAACAACCTTGAACTTCTAACCATGAAATCTAAAAACATCAAAAGCTCAGAACAGCGAATTTTTTCCCTGGGAAAAAATTCACTGTTCCGAGAAACACACACACAACACAAGCACACCAAAAAAACAGCAATCCACACACATACACTTAAAATCCTACATCTAACCCTACACTAAACTGTACATACAGTACTATCTATCCACTATCCTTAACCCAAACCCTAACCCTAAGGTCCATCACTATTGCACACTCACCTCACCTGCGCCCTAACCCTAACTCACATACCCTGCCCAACCCTAAAGTCTATCACTATTGCACACTCACCTCACCCACACCCTAACCCTAACTCTAACTCAGATACCCTGCCCTATCCCTAAAGTCTGTCACTATCGCACACTCACCTCATCGCGCCCTAACCCTAAAGTCTATCACTATCACACACTCACCCTAACCCTAAAGTCTATCACTATCGCACACTCACCTCACCCGCGCCCTAACCCTAACTCACATACCCCGCCCTAACGTCCACACAATCGCACACTTACCTGAACCCAACCAGTAACTTTCCACCACAGTGCTGAAAATAGCAAAGCCACAGAAACAGACAACCTAATTCTTTCCCTAGAAAAAAAAATGGTTATCTGCAGCTTTGCTATTTTCAGCGTTCGCTGTTTTCAGGTCGATATTAGACCATTCAAAGTATTAACACTTTGATGATCTAATATAGACCCGTATTGTGTACATATCTTGTGGCCTGAACATTCTTTCTATGAATAGAGGTCTGAAACTCACCATCTATAATAGCTACATTAATATCCAAAAATTTAATACAGCTACTAGAATATTTTAAACCAAACTGAAGAAATTCAATAGATTTTCGTAAATGATCCACAAGCATTTCAAAAGATTCAATATTCTCCAGCCATATTAAAAAAGTGTCATCAATAAAATGTTTATAAAATTTAAGACTTTCATTTAAATATCTGATTTCACCACCAGAATAATTATACATAGAGTTCTTGCCATCTAGACATCACAAGATTGGCATAGCTGTTGGCAACAGGTGTGCCCATTGCTACGCTTGATATTTGATGGAAATATTCATCGTTGAACATAAACACATTACTATTAAGCACAACATCCAGCATTATGCAAAGGGTTGACATCTTATTAGTAGAAAGCCTGCCATGATGGGATAAAAATTCCCTTACATATTGCACAGCTAAATTATTAGGAATAAGCATAAATAGGGACTTAACATCCAAAGTAACTAAAATTACATCGTTCATATTCATATTTTTCTTATTTTTAACAGTCATTGGTTCAGGGCAGTTAAACTTTTTAGTGCCTTTAATGTAACTATCACTATAAGACAAGGAACTATGAAGGTCACTCTAAATATTTAGATACAGGTGTAGTAATCCATCTACTACCCGAAACAATAGGTCTCATGGGAGGCTTCACTAAACGTTTGTGTATCTTAGGTAAACCATATATAAAAGGTGTTACTGGATGAGCCATATATAAAAATTATACAAATCTAATGTAATAGAGTTTTCAATTAATGTCATACAAAAAGGACTTTATAAATGATCTGATTCAAGTCAGCACTAGAAATGTTCATAAAAGTAATAAGATCTAATAAAAGCTCATGCATCCAACTTATTGTAAATAGTCTTTTACATTCATAACAACTTCTTTTCCTCCTTTGACTTAATAATAACATCCTTTCTAGCACATAAATCAATAAACACTTTCTTTTCACCTGCATTAAAATATAAAATTTAGTGCTCTTAGTTTAAAAAAGCATTTTATATATTTCATTTTCAGACATGCTATAAAATGCCTTCATAGTGACAGTACAGTTAGGAATGAAAGTACTGGTCCGTTTAATCTGGTTTTCAAAACAGCTAGAGTTGCTTTTATACATAAATTTCAGATCAACATTCCTAACAAATAATTTCAACTCTGAGAATATATCATTTAAATCTCCATCAACAGAAAGTATAAAAGACAAACCTTTATCTAAGATAGCCAATTCAATATCACTGAGTACACTTTTGGACAAGTTTAAGACTGTATTATTTAAAGTATTTAAAGTATTCAATTATTTGTTTGATTCCATGTTATGGGCCACACCTGTGTATAAACTTGGTTGGATGGTCCCATCTGTGTTTGTACATTTCTCCCTAAACTGCAGTTTTTTCCTCTGCTTCTTCCTCTTGTTTCGCTTCATTCCCTCTGAGGTGCCAATACTTCTATGGGCAATTTGAGCTGAAAATTGCCCATTTCTAAAAAAGAAGTAACTCCACAACCTTCAGTATCATTTGTTGATTGAGAATTCACTGTTTCCAATGTCACAGCATTATTTGAAGCAGTTTGAATAACAGAGGATGTTACTGTTAATGCATTAGCTGTAACAGGAGGAAAATCATCTAGTTCTGACAAAGTGTTTCCCACTCATGTTGGTTGGGTAGTTTGTTCCCCATTCACTACCATATTACATGTAGAAGTGGGACATTAATGGGATTACTACTTAAATGGCCATTTTTTCTTATATTAGAGAGAATACATTCATCCCTCTTAGGCCACTGAAACACATTGCCATTTTTAAACTCCTGAGGATCTCTCAGGAATTTGTTTTTCTTTACTGCTATGAGCTTATTTTCAAAGAGTTAATTTTTCAAGCATATGTTGGAACTCTTGAGAAATGGAGTTAAAGCTAGGAGAGTTTATAATATGTGCCTTAAGCTCTCTAATAGTATTAACAAGCTCCATTTCCTTAGGGGCAAAAAATTAATTCATTACCTTCATGTACTGTAGTTGACGGAGAGGTGCAAATTCATTTCTTGCCAATTTTTTAGCACTGCAGGATATTTGTTCTCATAACTAGGCATCTTAACTACTCTTAAGCTCCTTAGAACAACATTTAATTCTGTATATGCAAGAAAACTCAGTCTTTGCCATTGAATCTTCTTATAACACTGAACAAGTATTTCTAATTAAGAAATTATCTTTAAAAATACTTGTTTCTCACCATTTGGTGCAAGATCCTAGGGTCTATATTACATATACGAATGCTTAAATGTTCGAATCGCTAAAAATTGACTTCTAGCAATCAAACATTCAAATGTTCGAATATGTAATAAAATTAAATAAAAAAAAAAGAAAAAGGAAAGGGTTTAAGCAGGGGGCAAGCCCCCTGCACCCCCCACACCCCCTGCTACTTAAATATATTGACTCTGAGATTGTACTTCAGTGTGCTACAGTGTAAAGTTGGTATATTTAAGTAGTGGGGGCTGTGGGGGGCACAAGGGGGCTTGCTTTTGTTTTTTTTTTAAATTTTTATTCATATTCAAATATTTAAATGTTCGATCACTAAAGGTCGATCTTTAGCGATTCGAACATTTAAGTGTTCGGATATGTAACAAAGACCCAATATCCTAGACTGATTCATCATTCTTCAAGTTGAATAATGAAATAAATGGGTTCTCCCCAATTGAGAGGAGTTGTTGCAGTTTGCATGAGGAGTTCTTGGGCTGAATTCCAATAAAAGGCCAGAATATATAAGGATATCCAAACATGCCACCAAACAAACCAACAAAATCTCTTGAAGAAAGTAAAAGGCAGAAAGGCGGCCAAAAGGACCAAAACGGCAAAAAATATATATATATATCAAAAGTAATAAACCACTGGTCCAACCATTAGAATACTTTTATTAGAAAACAACAAAGCTTTCAAGCCACTCAGGACTCTTCATCAGTGTTACAATTAAAAAAAATTAACTTCCTATTTAAAACCAAATCCAGCTTATCAAAGTAGTTGTCACAAGCACATGACTTAGAGCCGTTTGTCTAAATAAGTGCAACAAATTACTGATATTCAGTTTATTATCAGTTTTCTGTGTTGCATCTGTTGCTTACCATTATAGATTAGTCCTCCTTTGTGACCCTGAATAATATAAAGTGGGCATCAGGTAATGAGGTAATGAATGAATGACTTATTGAATGAATTAATGTTGAGTTTTATAAATAATTGGTATTTTATGCTTTAAGCACCCCAGTTAAGGCATGCAGTCCCATTATATCTCTATGATTAAAGAATACTGTTCCTGAAGATTTCATAGCCTGCACTGACAAAGTATCATTATCAAAAATTTTTTTGTAGGTAATTGTTTTGATTTTTTTCTAAAGTGGGTTACTTAAAATTTGCTTCTAAAAATATTCAGTTGTTTATGTCCTTTATTTATTTATACGAATTTTTGCATATGGGCTTTTACTGCTTATGTTGCTTAGGAATATATTTTGTATCATGTTGTAACATGATTGTGGATTTGTGATGATAGAGCAATCAATATTTGTCCAATGTACAACTATTCAAAAATATCACTGAAAGCCACTTTCCTTGAATAACAAAACAATTCTTTTGCAGGGAGACAGGCCCCTTGAGGAGACCCCTCACACCTCCATAGTTTATATATTCCAACTCTTCAGTCATATGACATTGCAAACAAGTGAAAAGTCAGTGATCACTGAAAGTAGCTGCCAGCGATATCTCCTTCATGCCTTTGTCCATTAGAAAAATCTACTCCAACAACTATTTGTGTTCCCCTGAGTTGTACATGAGTACATTTCACTGCTGTAGAAATAATATGAGTGCATTAAGTAAGTAATTAATGTTTCCATAGTAACCCAAATAATTTAAAGAATTTGAAAGTCAGTGCATCGTAAGTTTTTGACTAATATTAGTTGTCTAACTCATAAAAATATTCAGTGCAAATTTAATAAACGTTTGTATATCAGCTATGGAATACATAAAGAAGGAATGAATGTTCTCATGTTGCCAGCCATTCTTTTAAGGCTAACATTTAGCATGGTTATTTTCTGTAATACTATGAAAAAAGTGAGTAAATCCATTGCCTCTTCTTGCCTCAGTTTCTTTTGCGCTATTTGAATAGTATGGTTGTCAGGTAAATCTGTGCATGATATAGTAAAGTGTTAACAATCCGGCATCTTTGTTTGTGAATTAGAGGGAGGCAAAATGTTACACATCACGACATGAGGAGAAAAACATACTTTAGGCAGCAGGCATGTTTTATAGCTTCTGCAGGCTTCTAATGTTGTGAAAATAGCTGCCCTATGGTCCCAGGAGAGGAAATTATTACTAAGTTATATGATAAACACAAGTCATTCGCTTTCCTCCTTTTTCTGCATGGTGCAAGTATCAACTATGTTTACAATATTTTGATTAGTTTATGATTTTATTATTCTGATAATGTGTATTAGTATGTCATAAGATTTTACTACAGGATTGTTTTTATAGAAACACCAAAAGTAAAAAAAAAATCCCATTAGGTTATAAGAATACAAGCAGGGATGATTTACATTGCTTTTTAACAATATCACTCAATGTGAGGATGAAAAAAAATTCTATTTTCCATGCATTCATGAGGGGCTAAATACTAAATCTCCTAGCTGACTTCATCTCTCTATTTGGAATCATGCAATTTTACTTGAGGAAATTGATTGCTTTAATTGTAGTTCTGTTTTATTGAATCTAATTAAGTTTTCAGTTAAAGAAAGTTTTTCAGTTTGCTTTAGGGCAAAGGCAGTCTTCCTGTAATAATGGAATAGAATGCAGCCTTGCTAATTACTTCACGTGGCTAGTTTCTCTCCTTTGTACAATGATTAGTTTCTGTTTGCTTCCCTGGAAACCACTTGCATCACTCAACAATGATGCCCAGGCACAGAACAAGAATGCATACCTCAGCTGTGAAATTTGTGATTATGGGTTTAACATTCATATTTAACATAGGTGGTATAATAAATCTAAATCAGTACCTGATTCTGAAACATAAACAATGCCTGAGGATTGCTCATATTCTTTTGATGTTGGAAATGAAACCCCTCTTGGTCCTACATGCAATTCAGGAGAATGGGTAAATGTTCCTGCACTAACAGTACAGGACAACATGGGGTGATTTGTGCACCCCTGAGGTGACATCCTTAGGATGAGATGTTTACTGGTATTCTATTCTGGCTGAGCCAGCAATAGTAAACAATCATGCATGTTATAGTCCCACTGTACATTTTACATGAGTAAAAGGGGATTTTTTTTTTTAATTTAAAATATAACAGGATGCATTAATTCATAAATAAGAAAACAACAGCAAGGTCATCACAAAATGGACCCTGCTTCATCATTAATAACATTTTTAAACTGAACAGCAGACATCAAGGCACCACTCTGCTACAGTATACTGAATTCCTAATTTAATATATTGCATAAAATCTGAATTATGAATTTAGATTTTATGCTACCACTAGATATGCATCTATAAATCTGCAATTTGCCATTGTTTCACACCTTTATAATGCTGAACCTGTTGCACTAACTCCTCATCTGCCCATCCACACATCCACATATCTATGCATCCACTGCCTTTTTTTCCCAATTTTTATACATGGGTCAGGGTGTTATGTCAACAGTGACAATCATCTACAGATAATATTGACCCCTCCAAACCCATGGAAAAAATATATACCCATATGATGGCAAATGTTTAAGTTAGAACTCTCCATCTAACTTTTTCACTACTCCACTACTTACACTGTCCATTCATGTTCTTCTTTCTCTTCAACCCCCCACAGTCAGTTTTACCACTTAATCTTTCTAAAAAAATTACTTACACATATTCAAATAACATTTCCTACTTGTTAGTCTCCTTCCATGCACAAACTTTAAACAAAGCTGCTTTTTGTATTATATAATTATTGCACACATTTTTAAAGATCATGTTTATCTCCAAGATAACCCACCCACTGGGGATGCAGAAGCCAGTGTATTTCTTCGTGCCGGTCCCAAGCCCGGATAAATGGGGAGGGTTACATCAGGAAGGACATCCGCTGTAAAACATCTGCCAAATGACATATGCGGACAACAATACAGATTTCCATACCAGATCAGTCGAGGCCCAGGTTAACAATGACCGCCACCAGTACTGTTAGCCAACAGGATGCAGGCGGAAATTGGGCTACTGTTGGCTGAACGAGAAGAAGAGGGGGAAGGGATGCCCAAAGGCAGGAAGAGAGGAGGAAGGTTAGGAGAGCAGTAGTGAGGGTAGGAACTTTGAATGTTGGCAGTATGACTGGTATAGGAAGAGAGCTAGTTGATATGATGGAGAGAAGGAAGATTGATATATTGTGCATGCAAGAGACCAGATGGAAGGAGAGGCAGGTTTAAATTGTTCTATCATGGTTTGGATGGCAGGAGAAATGGGGTACGGGTTATCCTGAAGGAACAGTAGGCCGAGATTGTTTTGGAGGTGCAAAGAGTGTCGGATAGAGTGATGTTTATGAAGCTGGAAATTTATGGTGTAATGATGAATGTTGTTAGTGCATATGCTCCGCAAGTTGGGTGTGCGATGGATGAGAAAGAAAAATTTTGGAGTGAGTTGGATGAAGTGGTGGTGAGTGTACCCAAGGGTGAGAGACTGGTGATTGGAGTGGATTTCAATGGGCATGCTGATGAAGGGAACAGAGGGGAGGAGGAAGTGATTGGTAGGTATGGTGTTAAGGAGAGGAATGCAGAAGATCAGATGATAGAGGATTTTGTGAAAAGGATGGACATGGCTGTGGTGAATATGTATTTTAAGAAGAGGGAGGAGCACAGGGTGACGTACAAGAGTGGAGGAAGATGTACACAGGTGGATTATATCCTCTGCAGGAGGGCCAGTCTGAAGGAGATTGGAGACTGCAAAGTGGTGAGAGGGGAAAGTGTAGTTAGGCAGCATAGAATGTTGGTCTGTAGAATGATATTTGTGATAAGAGGAGGAGGAGTGAGAGAGCAGTGCCAAGGATTAAATGGTGAAAGTTGAAAAAGGGTGATTGTGAGGTGGAATTCAGAGAAGAGTAAATACAGGCACGGGGGCAGTAAAGAGTTACTGAGTAGCTGGGTAACTACAGCAGAGCTGGTAAGGGAGACAGCTAGAAAGGTGCTTGGTGTGACATCTGGACAGAGTGAGGAGGTCAAGTAGACCTGGTGGTGGAATGAGGAAGTACTGGAGAGTATACAGAGGATGAGGCTGGTGAAGCAGAAGTGGGACTGTCAGAGAGATGAAGAAAGTAGACAGGAGTATAAGGAGATGAGGTGCATGGCAAAGAGAGTGGTGGCAAAGGCTAAGGATAAGGCATATGAAGAGTTGCATGAAAGGTTAGACACTAAGGAGGGAGTAAAGGACCTGTACTGATTGGCTAAACAGAGGGACCAAGCTGGGAAAGATGTGCAGTAGGTAAGGGTGATAAAGGATAGTGAGGGAAACATACTCACAAGTGAGGAGAGTGCATTGAGCAGATGGAAAGAGTACTTTGAGGGGCTGATGAATGAAGAGAATGAGAGAGAGAGAGAGAGAGAGAGAGAGAGAGAGACAAGGTTGGATGATGTGGGGATAGTGAATCAGGAAGTGAAACAGGTTAGCAAGGAGGAAGTAAGGACATCTATGAAGAGAATGAAGAATGGAAAGGCTGTTGGCCCAGATGACATACCAATGGAAACATGGAGGTGCTTAGGAGAAATGGCAGTGGAGTTTTTAACCAGGTTGTATAATGAAATATTGGAAAGTCAGAGGATGCCTGAGGAGTGGAGAAAAAGTGTTTTGGTACCAATTTTTAAGAATAAGGGTGATATGCAGAGCTGTAGTAACTACAGAGGGATAAAACTCATCAGTCACAGCATGAAGTTATGGGAAAGAGTAGCGGAAGCTAGGTTAAGAAGGAAGGTGATGATTACTGATCAGCAGTATGGTTTCATGCCAGGAAAGAGCACTACAGATGCGATGTTTGCTCTGAGAGTGTTGATGGAGAAATATAGAGAAAGTCAGAAGGAGTTGCATTGTGTTTTTGTGGACTTAACGAAAGTATATGACAGGGTGCCTAGAGAGGAGTTGTGGTATTGTATGAGGAAGTTGGGAGTGGCAGAGAAGTATGTAAGAGTGGTACAGGATATGTACGAGGGTAGTGTGACAGCGGTGAGGTCTGCGGTGGGAGTGATGGATGCGTTTAAGGTGGAGGTGGGATTACATCAAGGATCAGCACTGAGCCCTTTCTTATTTGCAATGGGCATGGACATGTTGACAGACGAGATCAGACAGGAGTCCCCGTGGACTATGATGTTTGCAGATGACATTGTGATCTGGAGTGAGAGTAGGGTACAGGTGGAGGAGACCCTGGAGAGGTAGAGATATGCTCTAGAGAGAAGAGGAATGAAGGTCAGCAGGACTAAGAATACATGTGTCTGAGTGAGACGGAGGATCGTGGAATGGTGAGGATGCAGGGAGTTGAGGTGGTGAAGGTGGATGAGTTTAAGTACTTGGGATCAACAGTTTAGAGTAATGGTGAATGTGGAAAACAGGTGAAAAAGAGAGTACAGGCAGGGTGGAATGGGTGGAGAAGAGTGTCAGGAGTGATTTGTGACAGACGTGTACCAGTAAGAGTGAAAGGGAAGGTCTACAAGAGGGTAGTGAGACCAGCTATGTTATATGGGTTGGAGACAGTGGCATTGACGAAAAGGGAAGAGTCAGAGCTGGACATGGCAGAGTTAAAGATGTTAAGATTTGCACTGGGTGTGACATGGATGGACAGGATTAGGAATCAATATATTAGAGGGTCAGCTCAAGTTGGACGGTTTGAAGACAAAGCAAGAGAGGCGAGATTGCATTGGTTTAGACATGTGCTGAGGAGGGATGCTGAGTATATTGGGAAAAGGTTGCTAAGGATGGAGCTGCCAGGTAACAGGAAAAGAGTAAGGCCTAAGATAAGGTTTATGGATGTGGTGAGAGAGGACATGCAGGTGGTTGGTGTGACAGTGCAAAATGCAGAGGACAGGAAGAAATGGAAACAGATGATCTGCTGTGGTGACCCCTAATGCCAAAAGAGAGAAGATGTTTATCTCCAAGATAAATCTTGATCTTGCTTTCTCTGCCCTTAGCTTTATATTTGTTTCCACCTTAGTTTTCACTGCTTTTATATAAAAATGGTGTACAATTGTACAGGGCTGAGTTGCAGTCATTACTACATTACCACAGTCACACATAGAGTGGATACAGATTTGCTTGTTTTTCAATTGAATTCTACATGTTATAGATGACATTAAAGGTGGGAGAAGTTTTGAAAAGATTTATTGTGGTCTCATTTTTTTATATCACAAAAAACTGTCATTTTAAGAGGGGTGTGTACACTTTTTATATCCACTATAATTCCTAAAAGTCTAGTAGTACACCTGGGTAGCATCATACACTTCTGTATCCTGGTATAAGTATAGGTCCATGACTCACAATCATGTGACTCATGGAGTACACTGTGGCTCTGCATTTTAAATTTATGGCTGTTCAACTGTGGACAAGTGCCACCTAAACAAAAATGCAGTACCTGATGTCCCAGATTCTGTGATATGTACTGCAGGCCATTAATGGACAACAACATTACAGAAAGAGTCAAGATTTATTCCATTTTGTGCTTAAAAACCTATAAATAGAATTAGTGCCTCCAGGCATGACAAACTGACCACAGCATCTGACCATGGAAGTCACACTCTGTGCCCCTCCCATACCTACATCAAAAGCTACCATCTAATGAGAGCTGAAGCAATAATGGATACCATAAATTACATACTATGTAACACTAAGGGGCTCTGGCTAACAAAGTTCGCAGATGACTGCAAACTGGGAACCATTATTGAATCCCCAAATGATGTGGATATTCTACAAAAGGACCTTACAGAAACAGATGCCTGATGCCAGAACCATGGGCTCAAGCTTAATGCCAAGAAATGTGTAGTTATCCCCTTTGGAAAAAAAACATGTACCCATGAATTACAACATAGGTGGCAGTACACTAAACATTGAAAATGTGATGAGAGACTTAGGGACACATGTGGACAGTGGTCTCACTTTCGATAACCACATCGCCACAACAGTCAGGAAATCCTTCTATGTGGCACACCTCATTACTAAGAGCTTTTCATCCAGAAAAAAGTAGGTCATTGTCCCACTGTACTCATCCCTCATTAGACCCATTATAGAGTATAATGCCCCATTTGGTATGTACCTCACAAGACATCTGCAACAGCTATAAAGGCCACAGAAATACCTCACTAAAAGAATCACAGGCCTAAAAACAGATGCCATATGCTGACCGTTTAAAAAAACTCCAGCTATACTCTGTGGCATATCGTCTACTCAAAAGCGATCTCTGCTTAACATACAAGGCCATGTCAAACCCTGAGCTCTTGGACATGCTCCACTTAAAGAAATCCCAATCCCTCAGGGCCACATGCTCCAGGGATCTAAACATTGTCAGCACAATGAACAAAACATGCTGAAAGGATAGGTTCCTGACCCAGAGACTCCCCATACTCTGGAATAGACTGCCCATACATGTCAAGCAGAGTGCTTCCTTGGCCCTCTTCAAAAGGAACCTTGGTGATTGGATGGGAGATAGGACATTTACCCTGGGGATCATGTCAGTCGCCCTGCTAGACAGGGATCCAGAAAAGTAAATACAGTGGGAAGAAATATCCAGGGAATTGTTATGGCTAGGCTTTTATAGGCCCTAGGGCCGATAGCCTAGTACCAACCTATGAACCTATAAACCTATGTAAACTAATTGCAGCAACTGAGTGTGGCAGCCACCCTTTGTTATTGCAGTATCTGAGTGTGACAACCACCCTGTGTTGTAACCTCTCTCACCTACATGACTAATCTCCCTCACATCATCATCACAAGCCACCATCTAATGACACAATAATAATAACTGATCTCGTAATTACACACCAAGTAAATGAAGGCTGCTCTGCAGTCATGGAAACCCTTGCCATGATTGTGGAACAAGACTTGTCAATAGTGTTCCAAGTACCACATAAGCCAGAGTGCATGCCAGATATAATAGTTTGGGTGAAAAGAGAGAAACTTCAATGAAGGCTTTAAGTGTAAAGCTAGGAGTCTTCCAGACATAATTCAGTAATTTACCAGCCTAACCTGCATCATACTTTGTCTAAAGAATTGAATATATTATTTTTTTACAGATGTGTTTCATGAAATAGATAAATTGTTACATGAGCAAAAATACAAATGTTCAGCAAGATTTTTATGTGAAATTAACTCGTCTAAACAGAAAGTATGTGAAAAAAGAACATCAACAACACACTCATCCACATACCTTCATACAGGGATCTTCTCCCCTGCATTCCTATACCGAATATAACCTATCAAGTCACATGACCTCATGAAACGTTTTATAGTTTGTCCTTTTTAATTCCTTTAATTATATGGACTTGATCAGATGTCATCTGTTGGAAAGTGCATTGAGAAGCATACGTCTACTTTTTGCTTTTTTTTTTTGTTTATTTTGTTTTTTTATTTGTTTTATATAGCACTTTCTGTGACATTAGCTCACACATCATATGTGGAAAATATAAATTTGTTCACTCACTTTTCCAACAACCGCTGTACTTGTTAAATCTGTACTTTTATCTTAATTGTTCAACAATTATTAAAAATAATATATAATAAAGAAGCAGTGTTAATGTATACCACTTTGAATAATAAAACATTTAGTAATGATGATGATGATGATAATTTATTAATAGCCTTTCTTAACATTTTATATAAAAACTGTCCCCAGGATTCAATAAAGTCTGTGTAGGCTCCGTGTAGAACCTACATGGAATGTATCCATGTACACAGCCACGATTCTCCCTCGATAGTGCACCATGCATATTAATTACGGTGCGTGCCTAAGGGAGGTCACAGTAACACGGATATTGAATAGGTGTAAGACTGATGGCACACCCACATACCTTTCAGCCCATTAACCTTGACCAAAAGGTCGACAAGACATATTATTTCATTAAATTGGATTTATTTAAAAAATTTTTTTTTAACTTTTATGTGCTTGTTTGCTCGATGGGGTGCATTATCCAGCTATGCTTAGCTCTGTGCACCCATACATCAGACATCTGCTAGAAATCTAAAAATAGAAACCAGATGCATTTCATTTTATTTATTTATTTTTATGTTTTATTTTTTACGTGCTCGTTTGCACAATGCAGCAGGTTATTTAGCTATGCTTAGCTGGCCGCACCCATACAACAGACATCTGCTAGACATCTAAAAATAGAAGCAGGATGCATTCAATTTTAATTTTTTAAGTTCTTGTTTGAGTGATACAGCATGTTGTTTAGCTTTGCTTAGGTTTATGAACTCATACATTATACATGCACCAGACATCTAAAAATAGAAACTGGATGCATTCAATTGTTGTAGTTCTACATTGCTTAGCAACATGCAAACCTATGCACCAAAGCTGTGCTATGCTTACAGGCAGCTTTGCAGTATAGCTGAAGATATATGAGTTGTCTTCACTATCCCAGTGGTTAGATAGGTTGAGTCATGACCTATAGTGTAGTAGGTTCTGGGCAGTAACATCTTTTACATATACTGCTGTGAAATTGTGTCAGGTGTATGAAACATTGGTTGATTTTAAATGCAATTATTGTTATATTTGGAAAGGTTGCATTATGCTAAGCATTGCTTAAACATGATAAACTTTTTTTCACGTTTACGCATTGTTAAGCTTTGCCTAAACATGGCTTTGTGAATTTGCACAATGCTAAGTGAAGTGGCACATTTTTGAAAGTTACAGTATGATGTGCAATGGCAGGAATGCAGCCTTTTTAAAGGGCAATAGGTGGGAATTTCACATTATTCCTTGGAGCCTGACCTTGACTGTGGGTATGGCTGCTGATGTGGGTGAAGGTGTGCACTTTAGGGCACAATGGTGGGATGTGCAGAAGTGTAGGATTTTTGATGGGCTCCTGGTAGAGTGTTTTGGACCTTGACTGCTGCAGGGAAACTATCAGGCTCAGAATGTAAGTCTGAGGTCTGGGATAGTTTGGGCAGGGACCTGACCAGTGCAACTGGTATCCCTCACACTGATGAGCAGTGTCATCACCATTATGAGGACCTGTATAGATGAAAGACAGGAACCTTGGATACCTGGATCCAAGAGGCTCATAATGGGAACACTTCACAGATATGTAGGTATGTTTTCTAGTAATTTATAAATACACAAGCTAAATCTGTGCAAAACTGGTATGCATAATGGTTTTCTTATCTTACTAAAGCTGCAGAAGAGAGGGCTTGTAATGTCCAGTCCCATGTAAGACATTTGGCCAGGATGAGGCAAGCACACGGTATATAAGAACATTGATACAGTAATAACTTCATGCATAACTTAATAAAGTAAATATAGGTATTGCAGTCTTAACAGTCATGCATGAAACACCTGGGTCATCACAGACTTTCATTAATGTGTCAGTGCACATCTTAACTTTTAAAGTAGTTTAGAGCAAGAAAACATGTAGTACTGTGTGGAATAGCTTCCAACTATTAATTAATGTTGTGGTATACCCAGATTAACAGTCAATGTTGTGGTTTGCTCATTGTCTGAAATATGCTGTAGATTGCATTCAATAAATGAATAAGGTAAAAGTGTAAGTTAACAGAAGTTTTATCCGTGTGTGCAATGCAAGACTTGAAACAGCATGAATCAATAAAGTTTAAAAGGAGATGGTGTTCTGTTGATTTAATTTTTGAATCAAAATGTTCAGAATCACTGTAATCACTGCTTGTTGGTTCTAATCCCACACCAGCCAGTTAATAAACTGCACGGTATTCACTACTGTGTTAGTATGTCATAAATAAATGTTGTGCAATACCCAGATTAAGAGTCAGTATTGTGGTCTGTTCATTTTGTCTGAAATATGCTGTGGATTGTACGCAGTAAATGAATAGGATAAACATGTAAGTTAACATAATAAAGTCTTACACAGTTATCCATGACTGTAAATGCAAGATGTGAAACAACATGAACCAATTTTAGATTCATAGATTCATAGATTAGTACTAAGCTAACTGCCCCTTGCCCTTTTTTTCTTTTTAGCCAATTATCCCTTGTGAGACTCAAACCCTGCACCTTGTGTTTGCAAGGCAATACCAATAAAGTGTAAAAGTAGACGGTGCCCTGATAATTTTATTTTTCAAATAAAATGTTCAGTATTACTGTAGTCACTGCTTGTGGGTTCTAATCCCACACCAGTCAACTGAGAAATTGTTCAGTTTACTATACTGTTTTGGCATGTCATAAATAAAACATAACCATGTTTGCATGTAGAGTGCACTCCCATAGACCTATGCCATGACTGTCCAGCTGTAAAGCTCAATACGTGTGCATGAACATACCTATCAGCTGTTGCAGAATATTGCCCCATATGGCTGGTTTGTTTGGTATATGATCTTGTTATACTGGCCAGCCTCTGCCACATTGCTGAGGATCAATGTCAGAAAACATGTCAGTCCTCTGATTCACAGATAAATTACATCACTTGAAATGCAATTTAATGGCAACTCTGTTATCAGAACACTCTGCTACTATTGTAAGAGCACACTATGTAAGAATGTTCCCTGTAAGCCTGTGTACCACCATTATGCATGACTTGGCTCATAATGTCCCATGCTAAGAGGTTGAGAGTTATGTACATGGAACAACATATATACAATATAAGCAACTTTGAATGACTGCTGGATGCATTATGATCTGTGCTATAGTATGCATGTAAGGAACAGTGTAGTATTCTAAATAATAAATGTCATGGCAGTCAGTGGTCTCACAAGTGAAATCTAACATATCTAGAAATATGTAGTTGTAGTATGTTTAGTTGTGACATTACTAATGTTCTTCTTTTCTCTCTCACCCCACCCCTTCTCTTATTTTATTTATTTAATCAATATATTCTTCTTTTATTTATTTAATCAGTATATTTACAATAATCATTTGACATTATATTATTTGTTATTACCTCTTATGTTGGACTTATGCATAATTTAATATTGCATTTTGTTACAAACACTGTCATTTACATTATTTATTGTTGTGTTCCACAGTATGTTATTTTCAATTTGTTTCCATTACTCAGTATTTTTTTATCTTATGTTATTAATTATATTTGTTTGGGTTATGTTTATTTTTCTTGTAAGGTAGGCTGGTTCCAAGTGATCCACCTACCTTGGCTTCTCCGTATGAGGCACCGGGGCCCAGCACATCTGTGCCACAGCCTGGTGGTACCCCCTCTGCTGCCCCTGCACTACCTGCTCCATCAGGTAGTTCTGGCCCAAAGGTTGGGGGTATTCCCCCCTCTGGGAGTGGAGGTGGAAGGACTACCTTTGTCACCCAAGATCAACTGCCAGGCATGGTGCATAAGGTTGTGTGCCAAACTATCGGTGCATGCCTATGCCGGATGGAGAGTATGCTGTCCATCCTGGTGGGGCATTCTATCCCCAGGCACTAGCACTGACAACTGCCTCCACAGGAGCAGATAAGGTGCAGTGATGACAGTCCCATAGGTGAGGACTCAAGTCCCAATGCTACCGTGTCTGACTTCCATGAAACTGGGATCCACCAACACCCTCCCTAACCAATGTGTTTACTCCCCTCTTGTGCCCACACCAACCCTGTCTGCTGTCTTGTCTGTCTTGCTTGCTTGCAAATGCTTCCTCACCTTCCCAACTTACCTTTCCCAGACATACATATGTCCTTTCCCCAACATTCCACTCTCTCCTTAAAAAAGAAAGGGCACCTGTCCCTGCCATTGTGCCTTTGTACCCCTACTCTGTACAATCTCAATTTCTATCCCGCTTCTACTCTCAGCCTTAACCAACTATCATATCCACCTTCACTACAACCTAACCCCCCCAGGCAGACTTCTACCCTTAAATATCACTCGACTCCACCAAACTTTCAATCAGCACCATACCACTTCAAACTTTCCCATACAGACTACCACCTACACAAGTTACTGCCGCTTAGCAATAAGTCCCACACCTCTCTAAACACATTAGAATTATCTTCAAGCTTAATAAATTCTATTTACATCTGCTAAAAAAACTTACATGTTGTGGTGACATTCACCCCAACCCAGGTCCAGGCACACCATTCACCCCGGAACCCAATCAGCCCACTCCCCTACTCCACAGACAAAAAACCTCTCTCTTTTTCTTAACCTAAATGTGAGAAGTATTCTTAATAAGGTCCATGACCTTCATGCCCTACTAGCCCTGTATAAACTAGAAATTGTCTTACTAACTGAGACATGGTTAAAGCCAGCAAACCACAATAATGAGATTACAGCTCCAGGATATAATATCATTTGTAAAATCAGAGCAGGCAAAGGTGGTGGAGGGGTTGGGTTCAACAAACACCTCATCCTTGAACAACTTGATATTAACATTCCAGACTTTAACAACGCTGAACTCATCCTTGCCAAGTTAAAACTGAAACCCAAGAAACACATAAATGTCATTGGCTCCTACATCCCCCCCAGGAAACAATATTGCAATCATGGAAAACCTACTAGAATGGATCTCAAACTCCATGCCTCAGGAAAATATCCTGCTAGGTGACTTTAATACTGATTGGTTAACTGTTCTAGCCACAATCCATTCACCCACATTAACCTCCACGGGTTTACCCAACTTATCACATCCCCAACCAGAAAAGACAAAAGATCCAAATGCCAGTCCATATTGGACTGGATTCTTACATCTCACCCCTCCCTCACATCCCAAGCTGTCTGTCTGCCGGACATACTCAGTACCACCAACCAACCTACCTTCTAAGAACCAAAACTTCCCATATAAGCCAGATAACACTAAGAACGTCAGGAACAAAAACAACTTTAACCCTAATGACTTTATCCATGACTTAAAATGTTGCAGTTGGACTCCTCTAAAACAATTATCTCTTGAAGACGCTGTAAAATACTTTAATACAACTTTTGTACAAATATTAAGCCATCATGCTCCCTCTAAAAGCACTAGAATAAAAGTTAACTATACCCCCTGGCTTACTAAACCTACCAGATCTTTTCTCAAAGAAAGGGACAGCGCATGGGTGCAATTCCACAAAAACAAAACGCAAGCAGCAAAGCAAAACTACGTAGAACTTCATAACAAAGCCAAAAAGCTTGTTAAAGTAGACAAAATCAGCTATTACCAAAATTTACAGGAAAAAACATGCTAAAAATTCTCAAACATTCTGGGCTGCAATAAACTCTGTACTGCAACCAGGGAAAAGTGCTACCCCTACAACTATAATAGGAAACAACCAAGATAATATCCCCACTCAGTTTATCAAATACTTCACTGAAACAATCCAGGCCCTAACTAATAACCAAATTAATGCTAGTCACCCTACCCCAACAACCACACAAACTAGCATTGAAACACAAGATAATATCGCCCACTTTAGCTTTCAGCCAGTGTCTATCAAAACCATTCTAAAACTGCTCCCGAAACTTAAACCAACCACCCTGGCCACTGATACTCTACCAGCAGAATATCTCCAGATAGCAGCAGTAGCTATAGCCTACCCGTTGCAATCCTTATTAATAGATCTATTTCAGAGTGTAAAGTACCCTCTATATGGAAAACCTCCCATATCATACCACTACACAAAGGAGGCAACTCCTTTGAAATCAATAACTATCATCCTATTGCTATTTTATCTCCCTTATCAAAAATACTAGAAAGAGACATACACACTCAGCTCATGGATTACCTTCAGAAAACAGTCTGCTATCTAAAAATCAACAAGGCTTCAGATCCTTCCATAGCACTACCATCACATGTATCTCCTTCACTAATACCGTTAACCACCATAGAAATAATGGAAAACTAGTCTCAGCCATATTTTTAGACCTATCTAAAGCTTTCAACATGATAAACCACAATAAACTCCTTAATACACTCTCTACCCAAAACCTGAGTATCTCCTCTATTACATGGTTTAAGAACTACCTATCAGATGGTCACTGGGCAGTAAAATGGCAGAACCAACTATCCTCCATCCTGCCAGTATCTTTAGGAGTCCCTCAAGCCTCCATTCTAGTCCCATTGCTGTTCTGTCTATTCACCAATCAACTGTTATCCTCCACACCCAAGGCCTCAGTTATTCAATACGCAGACGACACCACCATCATATGTGCTACTGCCGCACTAGATGACCTCCACTCCAAAACACAAGCCTGCTTTATACTAGCTGAATCCTGGTTCACTAACCACCAGCTTATTCTTAACCCAAATAAAACTAAATTACTCCATTTCAGCTCATATAGGTCCTTCCTCAAAATTGATAAATTTACTATAATCTCCAATAACAAAACTGTAATCACCCCAACAACCCACGCTAAACTTTTAGGTGTTGAAATAGACAACCACCTAAGATTTGACTTGCATATTGCCCAAACTATCAAGAAAGTTCACAAAAAACTGGGACTGCTCTATCGCAACAAGCAATTTCTCTCAAAGCATTCTAAAACCACAATATCAAGGGCACATCTACTATCCACCCTCCTCTATGCATCCCCAGCTCTAAATAACCTTTGTAAAACCGACCTAAACAAACTAGAATCCTGTTATAATAAGATAGCGAGATTGGCTACTGAATCCTCATGCAGAACACATCACTGTGATTCTCTCAAAAAGCGAAACTAGTTGGAGCTCCCTCGGCTACTTCAACTCAATCAACGTCTCTAGTGCACAAGTTAAACGACTTCTCTGATGAAATCCCAGCTCTGCGAAATCTCATACTTCTTCATAGCACAACAAGAACCTTGCAATCTAGCAAGCAAAACCTCCTAAAAGTCACCAAACGTAATGATGAGGCAGGGAAATCTCTCTTTTACCACTCTATTTCCAAGCGCTAGAACACCCTACCTGGCCATCTAATGTCCAATAATTCCACTAAACAATTAAAAAACTCCTGAAAGTCCACTTCATGAACAACTGGCTGTGCTCCTGTGTCACCCCTGGGTAAAAATGCCATATCATTAATCATTCCTAACGTAACCTTATGTCAAATCTTGTTACTCACCATGTTAAAATACAGCCAAAAAATACCCATCTTCTCTCTCTGTTTCAGGTGTAACCTTAACATGTTGAATGTATATGTGTACTAAAATACTGCATAATGATAAGTGTGTCATGCCTCTGAACTGCTATATAGTGTCATGTACTTGTAACTATGTGCTGTCTGAAAGCTATTAATATTGTTCTGCCTGTCCTGTCTGTATATACCATTGTTCTTATTTGACTGACTATTATCTAATCTGGAGCTTTTCTCCCTGGGCCTCCACTGCAAATAGACATGTGTCCAGTCAGACTTTCCCAGTAAACAAATGTAAATACATACACAAATAAATAAATAAATAATGCTGTCCCATACATAGCTCTCCATTTCAAAAGTGTCCACTGGAAACACTTAATTTGGTCCAATTGGCTTGATAGCGTAATTATATTGTCATCATGCCCCTCTCTGGGAGTGGCAGTCCAAAGTCAAGTAAAAATCTTTTCAGGTGCGCAGTTGCTGCTTTTGAAGAAATGAATACCTATCCTACACCCTTCCTGCACATACCTACTGGTCTCTCACTATGTTTTTCCCTCTGCTTGCACTCCATTTCATACCTTTCCTATCTCCCTGTTCAACTTACTGCCAGCTACAGGAGCCCCTCCATGAATCAAGACATTCACTCGGCTTATTTGGATCTACATCCGAGCACCATGGTTTTGGGTGACTTTAACTACCCACCCAATGACTGGGTAAATTACTCGCGTTCAAACTCACTTGCCCAAAGGTTCATCAACTTTATTACATACAATGCCCTGGACCAGCTGGTTGACACCCCCACAAGAGGAGCCAACATCCTGGATCTGCTTTTTACCGATATGGGGGACCATTATAGCACAGCCACTGTGAGGTCCTCCCTGATGAGATATGACCACAAATCCATCTCATTCAAAGTAACTATCATACTTGACCTCTCCTCTAGCAGCAACTAAACTAAAAAAATTCTCCAAAGCAGATTATAACCTCTTATGAGATGGTATAAGTAGCTTCACTGCACCTCCTCCCTCAGATGAAGCTGCAACTATGCCAAGCTCTACACTAATGCTTTATACAAGCACTTGTATAAATGCATTGACTCGGCCATACCTGATAGAATCAAAACAAGCTCCTCAAGGAAGAGCAAACCTATCTGGTGGACAACTGCCATTAGCAGGCTTTACAATAAGAGGAAGAAATTGCAGTCTAAGTGTAGGAGGGAGGGAGCCCTCCTAAATTGGAAACACTCCCTCCTCAGCTTAAACAAGCAAATAAGACTTGCTGTGAAGTCTTCCAAAACAAACTATGAGTCCAAATTAGTTTTCTCAACAAAGGACAACCACAAGGCATTCTATAGTTACATCTGTAACCTAAAAGTAACTCGCAGATTTGTGCCGAACTGGTAGTTAATAATACCACATATATTGAGCCCATGGACAAAGCTAAATTGTTGCCAACAGATTCTTTAAAAACTTCACGCCCCTGTCCCCATCACACATACTCCATGACATCCCCACCATCTGTCCACTACCTTGTATCTCTAAAGAGCAGATCATAAATGCCTGCTTAGGCCAAAAACACAGCATCTATGTGACCTGATAAAACCCCAGGCTATGTCCTACATGGGCTCCAACATGAATTAGCAACACCCTTGAGTACTCTTTGCAATCATAGTCTAAGCACTGGCTTCGTACCAGCTGAACAGAAAACAGCCACCATTATTCTCTTGCACAAAGGTGGTGCATTCACTGACCACCTATAGACCTATTAGCCTGATTAGCCTTATCTGCAAGGCCATGGAGTGAATAATCATGGACCTGATCAACAAAGACATAGATAATCTCCATTCATAATCTCAGCCTATGCCCCACAGCAGGATTGTGATAGTGAGGAAAAGAGTGCATTCATACAACAGTTGCAGGACCTACTAGATAAAACAGGACAACATGAATTAGTGTTGATAATGGGTGACTTGAATGAACATATCACGACAGAAGGAACAGGATATAAGGACTGCCTGGATCCACATATGTGGGACAACAGGAATAAAGATGGAAAAGGCATTCTAGACTTCAGTCTGGCAAATGGCTTGATAGTAGCCAACACATGGTTCAGAAAGAGAGAGAGAGAGTCATAAGATCACATACAAGAGTAGCTAACATGCAACTCAGGTAGACTTCCTCCTAGTAAGGAAAAGGCACTGGGGTAGAATCAGTGATTGCAAAGTCATCCCCAGTGAAACAGTCAGCCCACAACATAAACTACTAGTTGCCACAATCAGCTGCAAGCAATGGTCAGAGAAGGCTCTAAGGTCAACAGAGACCAGTCTGAAAATCTGGAAGTTGACTGGAGAGAAAGTAGAACAGTTCAAGGAATTACTCAGGGCACTAGCATCCCAAGAAGACTAGGAAATAGGTGGAGTTGAACAAGAATGACAGTGCCTATAAACAGCATGTGTTAGGACTATAGAAAAGATATGTGGCCGAGCCAGGTATGGAAATAAGGTATATAAGGAAAGCTGGTGGTGGAATGCAGAAGTCCAGGAAGTCATCAAAAGAAAGAAGGAGTGCAGGAAGTAGCAGGAGATAGAAAAGACTGACCAGGCTAGGAAGGACTATTGGCTGGCTAACAAAGAAGCTAAGAAAGAAGTTACAGTAGCAAAGAATATGGCATTAGAGGCACTCTACCTACTTCTGGAAAGTGACTCAGTAAGTGGCACAAAGAAACTATATCATGTTGCAAGGCAAAGACAGAAAGATAAAGAAGATAGTCAGACACCCTTCATAAGTGATGCCAGCAACAACCTGCTCATCAGTCCACAGGACATTAAAGGCAGATGGAAGGGGTATTTTGAACAGGGTATGAAGGAAGAAAACCCCACAGAAGCTGTACTACCCCAAAAACAGCATACGATGAGAGGAGAAGAAGAAGAGCCCACCCTAGAAGAAGTAAGAACAGCACTAAGGAAGATGAAGTCAGGGAAAGCAGCAGGCTCAGATGAGTTCAAAGCAGATATGATAAAGATGCTTGGTGAGATAGGGGAGAAATGGCTCCTGAGGGTACTAATAGCAGTATGGAGAGAAAGGTGTATCCCAGATGACTGGAGACTAAGCATACTCATGGCAGTGTACAAGAGCAAAGGGGACATCCACAACTGTGGGTAGTACAGAGGCATCAAATTCCTATCATATTGCATGAAAGTTCTGGAGAAGGTGATTGATAAATGGATATGCAGAGTAGTAGACTGTAAGATGGGAGATGAGTAGTTTGCATTCAGATCAGGATGCAACCCAATTGACCTGATGTTTGCAGTGAGATAGATACTTGAAAAGAAGCTACAGATGAGGAGAGAGTCCAACTGGGCATTTCTAGACTTGGAGAAAGCATATGACAAGGTCCCAAAAAGACTGATCTGGGCAGTACTGCAGTAGTTTGAAGTCCCAGAAACATTTTTAGAATTAGTGCAAGCTATGTACAAGGACCCAATGACTCAAGTACAAACAGTGTTTGGCCTCACAGAGGGGTTCCCAGTGGGAGTGGGTGTACACCATGGTTCATCTCTGAGCCCACTACTGTTCATACTTGGGATGGACTACATTAGCAAACAGGATGGAGGGCATGGAGCAACAAAGTTGCTATACCCAGACGATGTGGCATTACAGGCAAACTCTGAGCTAGAACTTCAGCAAAGGATAGGATAATGGAATGCAAAACTGAAGGTACATGGGATGAAACTTAGGACAGATAAGACAATGGTAATGGCAGCAAATTGGGTAAATCAGAAGAAGCTGAGAATAGAGATAGAAGGGAAGATAATGGAATAGGTAAACAGCTTCAAGTATCTGGAAGGGGTGGTTGAGGAGAAAGGAAGTCTGAATGAAGATGTCAAAGCTAGAATCAGAGGGGGTGCAGCTAACTGGCATAGAGTGTCAGGTGTAGTCTATGACAGAAGAATGCCAAAGAAGCTGAAAAGTAAGGTGTACAATACAGTGATGCAACCAGTGCTACTGTATGGTACAGAAACATGGGCAGTAAAGGCAGAATAGTTGAAGAAGCTAGAGGTGATGGAAATGAAGTGCCTGAGGAAGTGTGGTAGGATGCACACTGTGGGACAGAGAAAAAAATGAGGACATAAGAGCAAGAGCCAAAGTAGCTCCAAATGCATAAAAGATCAAAGAGAATGAATTACACTGGTTTGGACACATGTGCAGAAAATCAGAAGACAATCTGGTGAGGAAGATTTGAGACAGACAGGAAGAAAATAAGAGGAAGCAAGGATGTCCAGCAAAGAGGTGGCTGGATTGTGTGAAAGAAGATCTGCGACAGTCAGGCATGAGTGTTGAAGAAAGCAGGAGTGTGGCACTGAATCAAGAGAGTTGGCAACAGTTAACACGATACCCCGACCCCATGTAGAAAAAATGGGAAAAACGGGGCTGATGATGATGATAATGATGATAGATAATCTCCAAACAGTTGATCCCACTCAGTTTGGATTTATCAAAGGAAGATCATGCCTGTTAAAGCCAGTGGACTTCTTTGAGACAGTCACCAAGGACCTGGATGAGGGGAAATCTGTGCATACAGCCTACCTAGACTTAGCCAAGGCTATCTCCCACTCGGGCATCACTGACAAACTCATGCAACTAGGCATCAAACCTTATATCATTAGATGGGTCATTAACTGGCTCACTGATAGGACTCATATAGTCAAAAATAGGGGAATCCACCTTCAGTAACAGACCTGTAACCAGTGGTGTTCCGCAGGGTTCAGTCCTGGGTCCTCTACTGTTTGGAATCTATTTCTCTGACGTACAAGCAAAAACTAAATGTCTGTGGCTGACAATGTTTGTTGATGACTGCAAACTGGGAGTGGTCATAGAATCAACAAATGCTGTCAACATCCTACAAGAGGGTCTTACACAAACAATTGTGCCAAAGTCATGGCCTTAAATTCAATGCAAATAAATGTATTATCATTCCTTTCAGTAAAAAAATGTTCCTGGTAACTACCACATCAATAGCAACACCTTAAGTACACACTGAGGGGTGAGAGACCTGGGCACATAGGTTGACAGCTACCTTACCTTGGACCACTATGTCTCCACAGTGGTAAGAAGGGAATTCTATCTTACTCATGTCATAAGTAAGGACATTGTCCCTAGACAAAGAAGAAGTAAAAGCTCCATGTACTCTTCCCTCATCAGACCAATAATTGAGTACAACACCCATTTTGGTATGTACCTTTCCAAGCACCTGCAGCAATTGGAGAGACCACAAAGGTTCCTCACAAGGGAAATTCAAGGTTTTCAGCATCTGTCCTATGGGGATCATCTGAAACCACTGTCACTTTAGTCTGCTTCATACAGACTACTCAGAGGTGATCTCTGCCTTGCACTCAAGGCAATCTCTGACCCTGTTTTATTGGAAATGTTGCATATCCATAAGTCAAATGGTGCATGGGTTACTCGCCCTAAAGACCTTAGCCTGGTATGTGACATTAATAACACCTGCTGGAGGGACAGATTTATCTCCCAGAATTTAACACACCTTTGGAACAGACTCCCACTAAATGTCAAACAGAGTACCTCACTGGCCCTCTTCAAACACAATCTGGATGATTGGATGGGTGACCATAAATTCACCCCAGGGTTCCACCTGTGTCTCTCTTGGACAGGGGCAATAGGTGCTGATTGTGGAAATAAGGATAGAACTTGGCTAGGCTTGTAAGTGCCCTAGGGCCATCAGCCTAGTAACTTCCTATGATACTACAATCCCATAGGCTGATGTAAAATGCTCAGACTAACATCCACACACACCTAGTTTGCTGCAGTGAGAATAGTACCACTACCTGCCTACGTTTACAGAACACTGCACAGCATACACACACACACACACACACACACACACACACACACACACACACACACACACACACACACACACACAGACCAAGTTGGCTGCTAGAGTGAAAGTCGAACCCCTCCCTATCTAGTGTTACACAATACAGATAACAATACTTAATGCACGCTCCAGGTCTGACATTAACATGGCCTTAGATAATCATATAGAAGATGACATCAGCAGGCCTTGTGGAGGACAAGAGTTTGGAGACTTGCATCAACTGCTAGGGTGAAAACCATGCCAGTTTGGGATTCACACTTGTTCTGTAGAGAGATGCATAAACACACACACATACACATCAAGTGGGCCAGAGTGAAATTAGAGCCACTACTTATCTAGTGTCACATACTACATATCACATTACTTAGCACATATGCCACAGCTCAAGCCTGACATTAGCATGGCTTTAGGTAATCTTATGGTGGATGACATCAGCAGTATTGTAGAGGACAAGAGTTTGAAGGCCTGCATCAACTGCCAGGGCAAAAAAGTGCAAATACATACCAGTTTGGCAGTCAGTGTGGGATTCACACTTGCTCTTTGTGGAGACATGCATACAAACACACACACACACACACACACACACACACACACACACACACACATATGCACATACGCACACACACACGCGCACACGCGTGCACACACACACACACACACACACACACACACACACACACACACACACACACACACACACACACACACACACACACACACACACACACACACACACACACACACACACACACACACACACACACACACACACACCAACTGGGTTGGAGTGGGATTAGAACCCTACCTATCTAGTTTTACACACTACAGATCACAGTACTTAACACATGTGCCACAGCTCAAGTCTGCTTTATAAATGACTGCAGGTGAGCTAATCATAGAGGACATAAATTGGCCCTGAGTTGAACAATTTGGGAGACCTGCAGAACAACATTGCTTCTTACTCTCATCTGCATCTAGTAGCCAAGCAATCAGATAACTGTTTTGTAGCCTAGCTATGTGACAACCAGGAAATGTGTGATTTGATTGGGCAAGGTCCAAAACATTTGTCCTGTATGGGGAAAAAATTTTTCATATACTTTTTGCCTAAGTTTCCCCCCAAAGGGTTAGGGTTTTTTTCTTAGGAAACATATGCTTCACAAAGTAGTACATATTCATTAAATGTGCCATAGTTTACAAATGGTTTGCAATGGGTCTTAGGGCTATGTACAAGGACCCAATGACTCAAGTACAAACAGTGTTCGGCCTCACAGAGGGGTTCCCAGTGGGAGTGGGTGTACACCATGGTTCATCTCTGAGGCCACTACTGTTCATACTTGGGATGGACTACATTAGCAAACAGGTTGGAGGGGACGGAGCAACAAAGGTGCTGTACCCAGACAATGTGTCAGTACAGGCAGACTCTGAGCTAGAACTTCAGCAAAGGATAGGAGAATGGAATGCAAAACTGAAGGCACATGGGATGAAACTTAGGACAGATAAGACAATGGCAATGGCAGCAAATTGGGTAAATCAGAAGAAGCTGAGAATAGAGGTAGAAGGAAAGATAATGGAACAGGTAAACAGCTTCAAGTATCTGGGAGGGGTGGTTGAGGAGAAAGGAAGTCTGAATGAAGATGTCAAAGCTAGAATCAGAGGGGGTGCAGCTAACTGGCATAGAGTGTCAGGTGTAGTCTATGACAGAAGAATGCCAAAAGAAGCTGAAAAGTAAGGTGTACAATACAGTGATGCAACCAGTGCTACTGTATGGTACAGAAACATGGGCAGTAAAGGCAGAATAGTTGAAGAAGCTAGAGGTGATGGAAATGAAGTGCCTGAGGAAGGGTGGTAGGATGCACACTGTGGGACAGAGAAAAAAATGAGGACATAAGAGCAAGACCCAAAGTAGCTCCAAATGCATAAAAGATCAAAGAGAATGAATTACACTGGTTTGGACACGTGCAGAAAATCAGAAGACAATCTGGTGAGGAAGATTTGAGACAGACAGGAAGAAAATAAAAGGAAGTAAGGATGTCCAGCAAAGAGGTGGCTGGATTGTGTGAAAGAAGATCTGCGACAGTCAGGCATGAGTGTTGAAGAAAGCAGGAGTGTGGCACTGAATCAAGAGAGTTGGCAACAGTTAACATGATACCCTGACCCCATGTAGAAAAAATGGGAAAAACGGGGCTGATGATGATGATAATGATGATAGATAATCTCCAAACAGTTGATCCCACTCAGTTTGGATTTATAAAAGGGAGATCATGCCTGTTAAAGCCAGTGGACTTCTTTGAGACAGTCACCAAGGACCTGGATGAGGGGAAATCTGTGCATACAGACTACCTAGACTTAGCCAAGGCTATCTTCCACTCGGGCATCACTGACAAACTCATGCAAATAGGCATCAAACCATATATCATTAGATGGGTCATTAACTGGCTCACTGATAGGACTCATGTAGTCAAAAATAGGGGAATCCACCTTCAGTAACAGACCTGTAACCAGTGGTGTTCCGCAGGGTTCAGTCCTGGGTCCTCTACTGTTTGGAATCTATTTCTCTGACGTACAAGCAAAAACTAAATGTCTGTGGCTGACAATGTTTGCTGATGACTGCAAACTGGGAGTGGTCATAGAATCAACAAATGCTGTCAACATCCTACAAGAGGGTCTTACACAAACAATTGTGCCAAAGTCATGGCCTTAAATTCAATGCAAATAAATGTATTATCATTCCTTTCAGTAAAAAAATGTTCCTGCTAACTACCACATCAATAGCAACACCTTAAGTACACACTGAGGGGTGAGAGACCTGGGCACATAGGTTGACAGCTACCTTACCTTGGACCACTATGTCTCCACAGTGGTAAGAAGGGAATTCTATCTTACTCATGTTATAAGTAAGGACATTGTCCCTAGACAAAGAAGAAGTAAAAGCTCCCTGTACTCTTCCCTCATCAGACCAATAATTGAGTACAACACCCATTTTGGTATGTACCTTTCCAAGCACCTGCAGCAATTGGAGAGACCACAAAGGTTCCTCACAAGGGAAATTCAAGGTTTTCAGCATCTGTCCTATGGGGATCATCTGAAATCACTGTCACTTTAGTCTGCTTCATACAGACTACTCAGAGGTGATCTCTGCCTTACACTCAAGGCAATCTCTGACCCTGTTTTATTGGAAATGTTGCATATCCATAAGTCAAATGATGCATGGGTTACTCGCCCTAAAGACCTTAGCCTGGTATGTGACATTAATAACACCTGCTGGAGGGACAGATTTATCTCCCAGAATTTAACACACCTTTGGAACAGACTCCCACTAAATGTCAAACAGAGCACCTCACTGGCCCTCTTCAAAAACAATCTGGATGATTGGATGGGTGACCATAAATTCACCCCAGGGTTCCACCTGTGTCTCTCTTGGACAGGGGCAATAGGTGCTGATTGTGGAAATAAGGATATAACTTGGCTAGGCTTGTAAGTGCCTTAGGGCCATCAGCCTAGTAACTTCCTATGATACTACAATCCCATAGGCTGATGTATAAAGCTCAGACTAACATCCACACACACCTAGTTTGCTGCAGTGAGAATAGTACCACTAACTGCCTACATTTACAGAACACTGCACAGCATACACACACACACACACACACACACACACACACACACACACACACACACACACACACACACACACACACACAGACCAAGCTGGCTAGAGTGAAAGTAGAACCCCTCCCTATCTAGTGTTACACAATACAGATAACAATACTTAATGCACGCTCCAGGTCTGACATTAACATGGCCTTAGATAATCATATAGGGGATGACATCAGCAGGCCTTGTGGATGACAAGAGTTTGGAGACTTGCATCAACTGCCAGGGTGAAAACCATGCCAGTTTGGGATTCACACTTGTTCTGTAGAGAGATGCATAAACACACACACATACACATCAAGTGGGCCAGAGTGAAATTAGAGCCACTACTTATCTAGTGTCACATACTACATATCACATTACTTAGAACATATGCCACAGCTCAAGCCTGACATTAGCATGGCTTTAGGTAATCTTATGGTGGATGACATCAGCAGTCTTGTAGAGGACAAGAGTTTGAAGGCCTGCATCAACTGCCAGGGCAAAAAAGTGCAAATACATACCAGTTTGGCAGTCAGTGTGGGATTCACACTTGCTCTTTGTGGAGACATGCATACAAACACACACACACACACACACACACACACACACACACACACACACACACACATATGCACATACGCACACACACACACGTCTTACACACACACACACACACACACACACACACACACACACACACACACACACACACACACACACACACACACACACACACACACACACACACACACACACACACACACACACACACACACACACACACACCAACTGGGTTGGAGTGGGATTAGAACCCTACCTATCTAGTTTTACACACTACAGATCACAGTACTTAACACGTGCCACAGCTCAAGTCTGCTTTATAAATGACTGCAGGTGAGCTAATCATAGAGGACATAAATTGGCCCTGAGTTGAACAATTTGGGAGACCTGCAGAACAACATTGCTTCTTACTCTCATCTGCATCTAGTAGCCAAGCAATCAGATAACTGTTTTGTAGCCTAGCTATGTGACAACCGTACTTGTTTTGGGCATATATATGTGTTTGCATTTGGATGGGCAAGCCTGTGGCCAAAATCAGTTTGCCCTGTCGATGAGTGAACACACAACATTATACATGATGCAACTTGTTCAGTCGTTAATGTATGCGTGGTGAAATCCAGCAGACACAACAGGCTGTGGTGAATGTGGGTGTTGTTTCTGGCATAGGTACAAACATATGTCTTCACAATGTATGTACATATTCATATACTGTGCCATAGTTTTACAAGGTTTCCACATGCTGTCTTAGGAAGACATGGTATGACTCTCCACTGTACAGATGTTTGCATCAAGTACAGAGGTATGACTTATATTTATGTGTGTTTCACACTAAATTGTGGATTGCTGTCAAATGTGGCACATTTGCACATGACATGAGAGAAGACTGCCAGAAATTTGATCTTCTGATGTCCCAATTGTCCTCCAAATGCAACAGATGTTCTTCTATGCACTTTCAAATTTTGTAAATGCATTATCTAATGTTGAGTCCTTACTTTTGGTCCCTGGTCCAACATTATATGTGGCATAGTGCAGCTTTACTGTCCATAATATGGGTATGTAGGACAATGCAGACATACACAGACACATGCATATATCTATCTATCTATATGGGTCCACTTCTGAATCTCGAAATACTGCAACATCAAATTTTAGTATCTCAAGACCAGAATGCCGAAAGGCCAGAAACATGAAAATGGAATATACCAGCATTCACAATATTAAAAAAAACAGCACAACTTAACATCCCACCTTCCCCCGACATAACAAGAAAAAAACAAACTCAAAGCACATAAAATACCATATGTTTAAGCAGGGAGGCAAGCCCCCTGCACCCCATACCCCGCTAATTGCATATAACAACTCTGAGGTCTCACTAACACGAATACTTATACCCATGAGAAACACACATGCTACACATGTACAAAAATCACCACTGTCAACACTTACACACTCACACTCTCACCTACCTACTCTAACCTACTCCACAAACTTCCCATAACACGAAATCAAACCATATTTCTAACCAAAACCCTTACAAAATACAAACCTACCTGACTCTCTGAACATAGCCACACATCAGCCGCCATGTTCACAACCCCGAAACCACTAAACCTTAAAGGGACAGCACACTAAAAAACATACAGCACAACAACTACCGAATATTCAGCAAATTCAGATTCGACAAAATGCAGTTTATATAAATGTGTGTGTGTGTGTGTGTGTGTGTGTGTGTGTGTGTGTGTGTGTGTGTGTGTGTGTGTGTGTGTGTGTGTGTGTGTGTATGTATATATACAGACATATATATCTATATATACAGACATATATATATATATATATATATATATATATATATATATATATATATATGGATCTACTTTAAATAACCGAACCGACACTTACCTCACCAAGAATGACACACAAAACACCGACCCCCAAATAACCGAAAACACACAACACCGACAACTCTCAAACTGAACACCATTACACCGACACAAATGCAACGTAAACTACACATTACACACAATGACATATCCACTAACCTTAACCCAAACTAACCCTAAGGTCCGACACTACATACTTTGGTAAGCCTAGCACCCTAACCTAACTCACTGGAAACATCCACCCCTAAACCTAAAGACTGTCACTGGAAATCCACATAACCTACCTGCAAATAACCTAACTTCTCAACACTTAACCCACCTAAAACATAAAGCCCCATCACTATCGCACTCACCCTACCGCACTCTAAACCTAACTCACTTAACCCGTCCCTAACCGACAATCCGTTACTATCACACATAAATTTCTTAGCTATGTTAGAAACCTGGGTGGAAACTCCCAGTTATGCTCACCTTTCCAAAATGACACAAAATACACTGAACCCACTGACACTACCACACACTCACCTTTCCCAAAAAGACACCTAATCATCCCAGCAAAGTGTAGCCTCCCTAATATCTCAGATGCCCAGGTGAGAGCCTCTCTAAAGCTAAAACACAGCATCAATGGGACCATAAGCCTGATGAGCCTGCAAAGCTGGAGGATCATTATGGAACTCATAAACAAAGACATTGGGGCTCACACATTGGATCCACCCTTGTTGGTCTTTGTCGGCAGATCCTGCCTTTTGATCAACTTGCTTTTGAAACAGTCACTAAGGCCATTGATGAGGAGCAGTCTACACAGCCTAATACCTACTTGCAAAAGCTCGACACAATAATTTCCACCGGCATCATAGACAAACTCACCAGCTTAAATGTAAAACCCATATGTCATAAGTGATGGGCTGCTGTACTGGCTCAAGGACAGAAACCCACAGGGTCAGAGTTGCTGGAGAGCTGTCAGACTTTAAGCCAGTCACAAGCAGTCCCACAGGTCTTCCTGTGAAGTGTCTTGTTCGGCATTTATTTTTCCGAGGTACAGGCAAACATAGAGGATTTGGACAAAGTTCGCAGCAGATGACTGAAACCAGCTAATTGATACTCCAGCTGACACAAACATCCTTCAGGTGAGAGGCCTCATAGAAACGGATAATTGGTGCCAGAGCCATGGCCTTAAGCTAAACACCAAAAATGTATAGTCATACCCTTTTAAAACAGAGTACCGACAAATTACCACATAGGCGGTAATCCATTAAGTACGGAAGAGGTAATCAGGGGGTTGACAGTAACCTCTCATTTGACACTCACATTGCCAAAGTGGTTAGGAAGACCTTCTATATTGCCCACCTTATCATGAAGGGTTTCACATCTAGATCAAGAGAGGTCATTGTGCCCCTGTACTCTTATCAGGCCAATGATTGAGTACAATGCCCCATTTGGGATGTATCTCACCCGACACCTGCAGCAGTTGGAAAGACCCCAAAAGTTCCTCACCAAGAGGATAAAGGGTCTTAAACATATGTCATATGCTGCCCGACTGAAAAAACTCCAGCTCTATTCAGTCGCACTCAGAGGTGATCTGTGCCAGGCCATGTCCAATCCTGAATTAATGGACATGCTCCACCTCAGAAAATCCAAATCCATCAGAGCCACGAGAACAAGTGACTTAAACCTCAACACAGAAATAAATAGAACGTGCTGGAGGGACAGATTCATAACCCAGAGGCTCCCTACACTCTGGAACAGAATCCCAGTCCATGTTAGGCAGAGCCCCTCACTGACTCTATTCAAGAGAAATCTCGAGTGGATAGGAGATCGTAGGTTTACCCGGGGTCATCTCTTTGTCACTACTAGACAGAGGCATAGTAAACTAAACCCTAAAAGTATTCTCATCCTAAGGGCTGGTGTAGGCCACATACACTCTGGCTAGGCTTATAAATGCCCTAGGGCAGATAGCCTAGAACCTATGAACCTATGAATATATATATATATATATATATATATATATATATATATATATATCTATTTATCTATATATGTGTATGTGTGTGTGTGTGTGTGTGTGTGTGTGTGTATGTATATATATATATATATATATATATATATATATATATATATATATATATAACTTTTTTAAAATAAATTGCACGAGACGCAACAGATTTGCGCTCTGCTTAACTTAGTGTAAGAGCATCTGTGGTGGCATTTTTGGATTGTTTGCATTTTGCTAAGCAGTGCACAAATGGGAGATGCATTGCTTAAATCAGAGTCTTACTGTTTCATAAACTGACTCCTGCCCACACCTAGCTGTACTCCCTGGCTCAGATTTTCTGTGTTACATGATGTGATCTCTGTTCCTGTTTCTGCACTGCTGTACTTCTCCCAAATTGGCTAAGGCTCTTTAAATATGTCTTAGATATGTGACACAGAGTGCAAATGGGTAATTAATATTTGAAAGAGGTTAATACTAGTATAGCACACACAGAGTCACAATCTGTAAAACACAACTTATTACTACCTCACATCCAAAAAATTTGGATGCTTCTGCATTAGAACCCTGAACCCCATCACATAAGCTGCCTTAGTCCTTTGAGTCAGAGAGGTTGCTTTATAGGAAAAATGAATCATTCATCACATTAGTACCTGCATAAATATGTACATTGCTATTCCTCAGTTATCTAACTCATACACTGCAAGATCAAATTCTATATTACTGTCCTGAGACTGTGTTGCATACTGTCTGAAATGCTCAGATAGCACAGATGAGTTATTGTTATGGCATTTACAAGGGGACCCTGTTGAGCTGGTGGTGGGGGAACAAAACCACATGTTTTCTTAGGATACACGCTAGTCTCACTACTATCATTTAACTCCACTTTCTAGCATCTCCCTTGAATGATTTACCAGTAATCTGCTGCAGTAGGACTGCATGAATATCCATGCATAAGGCCTACTGATTACAAATGGAGACATGAGAGTGGAATGGGTATCTGTAATCCCATGTGGATGTCATTTCTGTAGAGCTAGTCCACTATAGTTACTTGCGTAATGTACCAGGTCCATAGATACAATGACATCTCAAAATAATCCAGTAGACTACTCTGTAGGTTATGGACTTACCTTGCAAATGCAGCAGTTGACACAACTGTAGTTCAGGGCTGACTCTGTCTGATGCAAGCAGTACAAAGTCAATACATGGATAGGTACAGGATGTGTGAGTTGCCTGGCATCAGTTTTAATATATGTATGTGAATAGGAGTAAGGCATCAGTCCCTAGGACCCTAGGTTGTCAGCGAATGTGCTATGCATTGTCTCTTAGCCAAAGCCAGGGTGTACTGAGCAAGCCTTTGTCTGCCTACAGGGACATCATCAGGGAATTCCTTATCTGAGTCCTCCTGTGACTGTGGTGACCTAGGCGCTGATGGGGGGCTGTGTATCCCTTCCCTTTGCTCATCCTGCTGCAACTATTTCCGCAGGATCAGAATGTGTAGCATAGAACATACTGTGAATATTTGTGTACATGTGAGTAGATTATATTGCAGGGCTCCACTACATACACCGATGACTGGAACCATGACGTCAGAAGCCCAAACACATGTTCAATGATGTTGCTAGTTTGTGCATGAGCCTCATTATGATGTTCTTCCGTGGGTGGGTGTGAATTTCTAATGGGTGTCATCATCCACAGTTCCAGGATGTTGTCAGTATCCCCCAGTAAATAGCCCTGTGGGATGTCCCCCCCAGCAAACATCTTGTACAGCTGTGATGTGTGCCAGATATGGGGAGTTGTGATAACTGCCAGGCTTGTCAGCACACACATTCATGGTAATCCCCTGGGCATTGCACATGACCTGGCAGTTGATGGAGTGATACCCCTTGCAGTTAACATAGATTCTACCCTGCTCACCAGGTGATGGCTTGATGTGTACATGAGTGCAATCTATGGCCCCCAGTACTTCAGGGTAGTGTGTTACATGGTAGAACCTTTGCATATTGCTTGCCCTCACCTTAGGAGAAAGGGGAAAAGATATATGCTCACAAGCATGTGAAAGCATAGCATCCAGGAATTGGTGGAGTATCCTGGATGCTGATGCCTGTGACACCCACATCGTGTTCCCAGTTGGTGTTTGAAAAGTACCTGTAGCTAGTATTCTAACAGCTAGACATACCTTTGTTTCCACCAGGATGAATTCCCCTCTATTAGCTATGCCTCTGAGTTGAGGCCATTAGAGCTCAGTAAGTTCTTGTAATATGTTCCTGTCCACCCTGTAGCCCTGTACAATCTCTAGCTCATATAGCTCCTGAAAGGTTACCCTGGGCCTGAACACTTTTCTCCTCCATGGCCTAAGCCTTTTGTCAGCAGCACCAGCAGCAATGACGTCAGCATCTAGGACATACAGATGTAGAATAGCTGCAGCAGCCCCTAGCATTATTGCAGTTAAAATTTCCAAGTCTGTATTCCAATGGTTCAAAGTAGTGAGGGAAAATCAGAATGTAGGATGTATGCATACCTTATACAGTTCTGCTGTAGGTCCACCATGTGGGATTGGTTAATTATGATGAAGTTCACCTGCTTAGGATATAATTGACAAGATTTAAAGACCCTACTTTATTGTGAAGCAGTGCTATGTGCAGCATTGTGCAGCATAGCTTATACAATACTATAAATGATTAAAATTTAATATATCCAGTTTCCATTCATAGCTGGCTACATCATGACTGTGACATGGATGGTCTCATCATGTGAACATGCTAAGGTACACCCAAACCATTTGCAGCAAGCAGCACACAGCACAAACATGTGCACTGAGCACAAAATATCTTAAAAGTAACATGACACCCCTCCATGATGTCATCCACATTCAGTAGGAATGTCATCACCATGTAGGAACCTACACAAAGTGGATATGTGGACACAATTGCTCCCTTTAGCGATTCAACAAATGCACAGCATTTAACCCTTGTTTGTATAAATATTCTTACTGACAGCCTGGAAACCTCATGGTTCATAATTGTATAAGCTGGGTAACAGCACGAATGCATCATTGTACAGACCTGATGCAAGGTCCTATAGTACATTTGTCATACATTATAGTACATTATAAGTGTTATTTTATAATATATATATTTTTTATTTTTCTGTTAAGCATGTTTGCACAATGCAGCGTATAGCACAAATGTGGAAATTAATAAAAAATATATTAATTTCACCTACTTCCTGCCTATTTCAAACATCCACAATGTATGTTTAGCACATTTATGTATGTGATCTAACCTTTTCAAGGGAGTTATTTCCATATTTGTGGACTTTTACATCCCCTTCTTTCTGTGTAGACCCTTGTACATGGAAAATGTCTGCATACCCTACTAATATGGACACAGAGTCTACACAGATGCCTTACGGCTTGTTGAATCACTCCACCTGGCTAATTTGCATGAAATTCACTTACTAATGCCAAAATTTGCATTGCACAGAAGTTTCCCTATTCGTGTGTGCTTGTTGTCACTAAGCAGGGTTTACTGAGTCTAAAACTGTTCGCACCCAAGTACGCCTTACAGAATGACACACACATGGAAAAAATATTTGTGTAAGCTTTATTGAATTTCCCCTTGTATGACATCCATGTAACATTCCCTTTCACAATAACCTCGCTAGTATTCTTTCATAACAGCAAGATCCACGTTATCTGAAGCTTGTATTTAATTCATTACCATCAATCATTTTGTTTTCCTATTTTCCATGAGAAACTAACATTTTCTGTTTAATCAAGTTTTGTTAAGTTTTATTTGTTTTATATACTTTTTATTATTTTTTTGACAAAAGTGTGGGCTTGAACACATCTGTTTGCATTCAGTGAATAATAAAAGCACCCATTAAAATTCAGAGATACCTCAGTTCTGTGAGATATTTGACCTGTAGTTTCTTATATTATTACATGTTTTCTTTTGTTATTACATGTTTCATGAGCACTGACTGTGAGACTGAATATGTAGAAGTTCTATGCGTATTATTGTTCTACTTTATTTAGCAAATATAAATAAAAATAAGTAAGTAAATAATCATTTAACTCCCTCTCCATATCAATTTTATTTAGCTTTACTATTCTTCAGTCTGTCACACCTTGTTCCTTTTTATTTTGAAAAATGATAAAACATAGTAAGAGAACATCAAAAGCTGTTATATAAATAACCGATAAAGATAAAAACTATAAAATTTGCTTTAAAAAGACAAGAACATAGTTATGGACAAATGCTGTTACTGGTACCTGTGGTTTAGTTATAAAGCAAATCTAGTCATGAAAAATGCTATAGGAATTTTTACACATTTTTATTACTTTGTGAACAGGATTTGAAACTCTGAGGGAATTAATGTATTTATTTATTTGTTTTTGTTGACTGGGAAAGTTTGATTAGGCATTGTCCTTGTTCAGTGGATAGCCAGCAAGAATAAGCTCCAGCACATTTACATATTTAAGCACACCTCTCAAATGTACAGATTTCATCAGAATATCCAAATTTTTGCCTCCTACTTTCAGTAAGACATCCTGTTCGATTCTCAGCTAGAGCATCTTCTGTGTGGAGACATGCGTGAATGGGTGTACCTTCGTTGAAGGTTGTGCATCAGTGCCGGCAACTCGGCATGTAAAAATCTACTGCCAATCATTAGCGGACCGGAGTTCCACTGACGCGACCTCTAACCAGGAAAAGCTGAAAGACGCAACAACAACTTTCAGTCTCACCATCATAAAATTTGTGATTTTGGGCAAACCATTGAGAATAGGAATCACTAAAAAGGACAAACATTTGAGTTTCAAGTTTTATATCTTTCAAAAAATGTGTGCTAATGCAAGACTTTTTACTCTAGCAAATTTCTAAATTTATAAGAGCAATATTTAAAACATGTCCCTATTTCTGAGCCTTTGTCCCTCCATTATTTTTGCTTTTGTCCAGATTTCTTGCACTAACAGTCTAAGTTGCATATTAATGTTACAGTTTTCTCTATACACTTTTGTATAGAAGTAGTAGATGCTTTACAGTAGGTTTATAGAGAAGTTCAGTGTAAATACAGCATGATATATGAACTTAACAATATTTGCATCAACAGTTGGTTTCCATCATTAAATGTAAGAGAAAAAAAAACATTTTCTGATGGGTGCAAAGAAAGTATTGATACACTGGAAGTGTGGAGATATGTTAATGGAGTAGAGTTGTGTTATATAGGCACTCCACTGAGAAGGAAAATACGTTTAATAATAAGTTTCCTTAAATAAGGAAAATATTCCTTTATAACCAGCTTATACTAACCCATAAGATTCTTTACTACCATGAGAAAACCCTTGCATTACAAAACCTAAATGATGGCACAATGGTGCAGCGGTAGTGTTCTCGCCTCACAGCAAGAGGTTCTCCAGTTCATTTCTTGGCTGGATTGCCTTCTGTGTGGAGTCTGCATGTCCTCCCTGCATTCATGTGGGTTTCCTCCAGGTGTTCCAGTTTTCTCCCACGTCACAGAGACATGCGTCAGGAGAATTTCTTCCAGGCCTCCACTGAAAAATGACTTTGTTCCAAGTTGGACTTTTCTGGTTAACAAATGTTAAATAAATAAATAAAAATAAATAATACATTTCTACTCCAGTACTATGGTCCTATGCTCCAACAATAAACTTCGCCTTCAGATCATTAAACCCAACAACTTCACAGGAGCCTCTCTATATTCATATTTTATAGTTAAAAAATGGAACACTCTGCCCACTAATATATCAGATATAACGTCCTTAGCTCAGTTTAAGAAGTCTCTAAAAACACACCTGCAAGCTAATTGGATTTGTGACTATGACTCCTCAGGCTAGTCTAACTCCATCTCCTTCTTGCTCCCCCAGGGTAAACACTTCTCCCTTATTTTCAGGCTGTAAACCTCTCTTTATCTTGCAAGTCTCATTCCTCATACCTCTCTCTTCCTTTCAACTGTTACTCTTCCTTCTAGGTATAGGCACTTGGTGTTTACTTCATATTATTTTAATACTATATCAGACTGAATGTTTTGTTTGATTGAACAATTTAAGGTGTCTCATTGCTTTACCTGTATTGTGTACTATTTATCATCCTACTTTTAGTGATGTACAGTTTAAAGTATTATTATCCTAGTTTTATTTGATGTAAAATGTATAGTGTTATGCTTTATACCTGTGTAATTATACTTTACTAATCTGTGTTACATGCAAAGCTTTTCTCGCCGGGCCTCCGGTGAAAAAGAACTTGTGTCCAGTCAGACTTTCCCGGTAAGCAAATGTAAAATAAATAAATAAGTTAATGGTGTTAGAAGAAGAGTTGGATAGATGTTGTGTTACTGGTGTTGTTCGTTAGGTAGGCAGTAGGACAGGTAAGGATGATGTACAGATGTTAGTAGAGAAAAGAGAGCTGCTTCAAGGAAAAGCTAAGATATGTGTTCTAGAATCCACTCTAGAATGCTTAAAGAATATAGAAAAGAAAGAGTAATGTGGAGTTATTGTTAAAAATGGTCATTTTGCCAGCACCCCTACCCAATTAACAAATGTAAGAAAGAACACTACATAAATAAGTTCCAAAAGGCAAGATTATGTAGGTTAGGGGACTTGTAATAAAATGGTAAATAATGACACTAAATAAATGTCCCTCCATTCAAAATGCAAGGTCCATGATGAAACCAATTAGGGCACTTGGGTGTTTAAAAAATACGGAGTCTGATAGAACTGGATCTATTCTTCCATAATACCAATTTTTAGTGAGACCTCCCTAATGGAAAGCATTGTTGACCATATGAACAAAGAAAACCTCTAAAGGTTCCACTAAGATTATTAACCAATGTGGACCATTTTCCATTGAAAGTAATTTGGAAAACCACTTTCAAGATTTTTTCAGAATGATGGCATAACAGACCACTATGTGTGTTAATAGTATTTTTTTAATGCTTTCCTGCAAACCTACTTATGGAAAAGTAATCAATAAATTCACAGATCCATCCAAAGTGCTAACCTGTCTTCCCATGTTGCTTCAGCTGGTAGAGTCTTCCAGGGAGGATAAAAACACAGCTCAAACATGCAAGTTTAAGGACAGGGCTGGCTCTGAGGTTGTGCTGTATGCTAATGAGGCAGTCCAGGAGGGAAACATATGCTAACTAGTTATGTGCTTTCTCTCCAGGAACCAACAACAGGAAGGCATCTACATGCAAGTGGTTTCCTGAATAGCTCAGGCATGTAGATCAGCACAGCTGGACTCACCATGTCATGATAGTGAACATGGCCATTTCATAGTGGTATCGACATCAATATAGGGATTGGAGGAAACACTGGCTACCAGGCATAGTTGCACTCCTATGATAAAGGTATTTAAACTGTTACGGAGTTATAGAGGCCAGAGTGTGGGTGTAAACATTAGCTACCAGTTAGAAACAAAAGGAACCACGTCCAAGGCTCTAGGCAGAATTTTAATCCAAATGCATTCAAATTCACCAACTAAGCGCTTTCACCACAACAAATGGCTTCTTCAGAGTGAGTGAAAAGCATCCATACCTTACATTAAATACTCAACCAATCATTCAATCATCCAATGAAAAACATTATTGAACAATTATACAATAATTACAAAAGTTAAACAACTAAATATGTCCATGCACAGTAGAAAAAATATGTTACACATACTCTGACAAAAATATAGTTAGAAAAGCATCCTGTCTGTTATGTATAGTAATATCTCGCAAAAATCCACTTAAAAAACATTTAAATAAAATGATAATAAAAAAGTTTTTAAAATATTTATGTTGAAATTGTAAACAACTTGATGAGACAAATGTGTAGAAAATACCTAATGTTCACCTATTGAAACTAAATTCTGTTGGCCCTATCCTTCAAAACAGGCTTTAAGGAGATGTGTTCATTCAGGCCTGGTGGAGTAGTAGCATCCAATATTATTTGCCATCTGTATTCCAGTAATTCCACCCTCAACCTGACATCACCACCCCTTTCAAGACTTCCCACTCTATTATCACAAAGAAAATAAATTTCTTGAAGTCCATACAGTGTTTACTATGCATATACAATGCATTATATATGTCGTGATTTTTGATGGCCCTCAGATGTTCTGCAATCCTGTCCTTTAACTTGCGGACAATTTTGCCCACATAGAATGCATTGCAGCTAACACAGGTGGCAATATATACCAAATTCTGTGTGTTGCAACTGCACCTGCCAGGGCACCCAATAGTCTTAAAATAATTAGTCACCACTACATAAGGTCATTCATTAATGAACCTACAAAATTTACAAGTTCCACACTTATACATTCTGGAACATTTGTATATAATTCTGTTTCCTTCCAAGATTTCTTTGATGTTCTTCTCCCTTCAGTATATTATTTTGGGAAAACTTCCTAAATCAGTCCTCAGAGTTTCATTAAATATTGGTCTCATATTTTGTTTACCACTTCAACAACACCAGACGTTTGACTATTGTATCTCAAAATTAATGCCTTGCCTTCAAAGGTGTTGTCCTTCTCCACCATTTCTGTGTTGTTACCCCTTGAAATGGGTTGATATCTACTCCTCCTTTTTCAACAACAACTTTAATGGGTATCCCCTGTCTAAAAAAAAGCCAATTAAGGTATACACTTCCTTATTGCAAGTGTCATCGTCACTCACTAGTCTAGAAAGTCTTACCATCTGGCCCTTTACTATTCCTCTTTTTTGATGTTGAAGATGGCAACTATTATAATGTAACAGGGAATTACTATGAGACTTCTTCCTCAATATATTGCTGTGTAAAATATTTTCTGATTTGGTCAGTTTAATATCCAAAAATTCTATCTCATTTTTGTTCCATTTACTAGTGAATTTGAAAAAACATTATTGTATAATTGCTCAATAATGTTTTTCATTCGATTATTGAATGATTGGTTGAGTATTTAATGTAAGGTATGGATGCTTTTCACTCACTCTGAAGAAGCCATTTGTTATGGTGAAAGTGCTTAGTTGGTGAATTTGGATGCATTTGGATTAAAATTCTGCCTAGAGCCTTGGACGTGGTTTCTTTTGTTTCTTACAAGTTTTGTACCCAGTGGGTATTTTTCTTTTTGTGGTATTTGTCTTTGTTAGTGAATCCGCCTTCGGCACACTTGGCAGTTCTTTTTGGACCAGTTTTTCTTTTTATTTTGATATTTATTTTATATATATATATATATATATATATATATATATATATATATATATCATGGAAGCAGCTGTTGTTGAGTTAACAGCCGCAGTCAAGAGATTGACGTTGCTCTTGACTGGACGAGACATTCCATGCACTAGTCCGGTGATGCTAACGGACTCGCAGGTTGAGTTGTTCACCCTGCATTCACCACTCATGCCTAATCGAGGTAACAACATACCGGTTGGAGTTAACAGGAATTCCAATACTTCTAGAGGTGAAAACCTAAGACCTAACAACAATAGGCGAGAACCGGCTGAGAGAGGTGAAGACCGATCATCTGACAACAACCGGGGCATAAACGTGAGAGGCGAAACAAGGCACAGCAATGGTAACAACTACGTTGGTGAGGACTTCAAATGGGGCCCAATTTTGATTGTACTGCTTCGAAGGAAGGTAAAGCTTTGGAACTGACTGTTAAACAACAAATAGAACTATTTGGGACCAAGTGTAGAAAATAGAGGGTGCTACAGTTGGACAATGCATTTTCGGTCAAATCTATCACTTTACAACAGGTCCCCAAGGGACTTAGGTTCTGGAAACTTCCCAATGGTATAGAACAAGGGACCCAAGCCTACAAGGAACATTTAGATCTTTTTAACAAGACGGGTCTACAAATGTTGGACATAATTGTAAAAAACAATGCAAGTAAGATAAATATGCTTGAGAACGAAATTGTTAAACTGAATGAAAGCATTGTGGGGGATTTGTTGTTTTGTCAAAATGTACAAGGATACAGGGATGTTTTAAGCAATATTGATAAATATGAAGAAGAAAGTATACAAATAAAAACCAAGACGTTAGCTAGGGATATGGAGGATTACAAAAACAACCTGGCCTATGGGGTTGTTAAACACAGTCATGGAAATCATATTGAAAGTGCCATAATTGTTAATGATGATTATGATAGTGGTGATGGTGGGTTGAATAACAGAGAGACAACATCCAGTTTTTTTTAGATGAATACCCACCATTAAGGAGATCAGCTCGGCTAGAGAACAAAAGGGAGGGGAATTCAACCACCCAGCACTATGTTCCGGATACAAAGTATCAGGGACAGAGATGGGTGAACAACCGTTGGAATAAAGAATGGCACAACTACAACAACAACAGGAGGAGATATTAAGTTACTCTGATACAACTTTTGACTGTGTAGCATGTGAAGTTTTACCAGATATTTCCATTACTACTATATGTGACATATAAGTATGTTTAAACAATGAGAACTTGTTGTCACAGTGTAAAATCCTCACCAAATCCAACTTCAAAGTTTATAATTACAGTGCCTTTGATATTAAAGTAGCCCACCATGATGTATTGTCAAACGGTTTTTCATTTGTACCTAACTTTAGAACAATATGGTGGATGTATTCACTAATGTCAAAATGTTCGTGAGACAGCTTAATTTGGCCCTTTTTTCAAGGACAATCCTAATGTTGTTTGTCATCAAAACAATGATGGGTGTTTAAAAAGGAAAAGTGTTTTTGTACCTCTATGCAACAAGGATGTGGCTATATTTGAAAAATTATGTTTGAAGGGAATCAAGAACATAATTAATACTAAATGGGGGGCAAATTATGCTTCTAATTTGTCTATACAAGAGAAGGATGCCTTGTTTGAGTTAGCAGAAAACAAAGAGTTGAGAATAATGAAACCCGATAAGGGTGGTGTGGTGATTATGTCCAAATTTGATTACATAGCTAAAATGCAGGAAATATTGGACGACCACACCACTTATAAAGGATTTCTATTAACGAGGTGCATATAGCATACTGTAAAATTGATTTATTCTTACTTGATGCTTTATTCCAAGGAGCAGCACTTAATGAGACAGAATGTAACTTTTTAAATGTGGAATACCTAGTCACACCTGTTATTTTTGGTATCCCGAAAATACACAAGGGCACTAGGGATCCCCCTTTTAGAGCTATAGTTTAGTCCCGGGGTTCCAAGACTGAACCCTTGGCTGCCTTTGTGGATGAAGGGATTCAGAAGGTTGTGGCTGGGATTCCACACATTTTGAAGGATTCTTGGCATTGCCTCCAAAGACTTGATAAGATATCAGGTCATGGTACAGAATTGTCCTTCCTAACTATAGATGTCATCAACTTATTTACTGTAATTCCACAAGATGTGGGGGTTGAATATTTCACCCAAAGTTTGGTAAAAAGTGGTAAATTAAACACTGCCAAAATAAATATGATGACAACAAGCATGGAAATGGTGTTGAAGAGCAATTTTGTAACATTTGAAGGTGAATTGTTTTAGCAAATTTCAGGTGTGGCTATGGAGGCAAAATGTGCCCCTGGATTTGCCAACCTAGTTCTTCTATATTGAGAAGACGTATATGTATTTGGGTCACCATATAAAGACAGCATTGCTCTTTATAACAGATTTCTAGATGACATACTAATTTTGTGGAAGGGAAGTGAGGATGATACCAAGTATTGCAAATATCACGCCACTCGACTGAGGTACACAAGCTCACAGATAAGGTTTGCCACCATTTGTTTTTGTATGCAGCCTTTACTTGGCTACCAGAGTTATTTTTTATCTTGTTGGCTCATTCTATACCTAGTACGCTGCTCTGAAACAGTTCGCGAGCCCTGTTTAATGGCCTTTTTCTAAAATTATACATGCTGATTTGTGATGTGTAATGGCTATATCTGCCTTACTTTTTTGTGTAGATTGCTCACTTTGTGTTAATTATTTGGGTTAGTTGTAATACATGTTTAATTGTTTAAGCGCTCTAATTTGGGACTGTGCAGCTGCCTTCTATGGGTATGTTCTATACCATTACTAATGTTTTTGTGGGACTTGCTCTATGTGTTAACAGAAGTTTGGACTTGCAGTAAAGCGAATATCGCTTTGGAACTGCACTGATTGTACTTCCCTCACGCTAGTGGGGTTGAATACTTAGTAATCCTCCCAGTACAGTTAATCCGAGTGTATGCGCTGCTCGCAGCATTCGCCCTACACACATAGGAATACTCTTACAGAGTACCTAACCTGCTGTTGAATCTTTTATTTAGAACCTCTGTTTGAATACACCTGCAATGCAATTTTGTCCTAGATTGCTCAGCTTTTGTCTGCTAATTGATTGACTGCTACTCAAAGTTCCATTGCAATTATTTTTTGTTTGTTTTATTTGCATTTTTGCTACCTATTCCTAGCTTAGTTATGTTTTATTATACTTGATAAGGTTAACCTAACAACTGAACTGCATTGTTCTTTCCAGCATTAACTGTGTATGTTATGACTGTCTGTTTATCAGCACTAAACTCCTGTACTGCCTGCCTCATTACAATTTTTTCTTTTCTCCCTTGCATGTTCCAGCCTGTGTTCCTGCCTACCCTCCTTCTCCTCCTGAATGCACCCTAACGGAGGCTCATGTTGAGAACCCACAAACCAAGGACATTTAAATCAACCTAGAATCCTATCTGCTCCCTTCAGGACATTTTACAGAGAAAGTATGCTTATTGCTTATCTTTCCAGGACATTTTTTTAGAGAAAGTACCCATATTGCTTAAACATATATTGTAATTCATAAAAGTAGTACATACTTTAGTAGGTTGCAGTGTGCTCCCTTGCCAGGCCTGCCAGCAGCCAACTCTTTCCCCTTCCTTATCAATTTAAATTATCCCTGCTCTCCCTCCCACACTTTACTTTTAACCCTTCTTGAGCCTGATAACCCCCTCCAGCCCCTTACTGGATATTCCCTGTAGGTGTCCCTGTTCACTCTTCTTAGCTGCCCAATAGGTGCCACCCCCTCTACCTTTCTTGCTGTCTCTACTACATTTTCCCTCTTGGTTTCTTAGTACACTTTCTTCCAGTATTTTCTTTGATATCTCGCCCACTGTTCTCTCTCCCCATATTCTCCCAGGACTACATATCCTCTTCCTCAGCTCCCTTATTTCTCCATTCTCCTCCAAGCTCCTAGCCTCAGACCCTCCCATACTATTCTCTCAGCACATATCTCCTCACAACTCCATTTCACTGTCAGTCTTTGATATAAAATATATCTTTGCAATCTTACCTTATAGCTCTCCTACTCTACTGATTGGTTTTTTTTTTCATCTCTTTTTTCTCCTTCCTTTGTTCTTCCGCTCCATTAGCCCCCTGCGGGGCACCTCCGCTCCCCGACACCCTACCCCCAAATCCCACCCCCAGCACCTCTACATTTATACCTCTCGATCCCCTCCCATGTATACTAATTAACCAATCAGAGTCCTACCATCGGCATCTCCTACTCTTACTCCTCCCACCCCACTTTACCTCACTCCACCACTTAACCTATCATAGTTCTTCTACTTGACCCCTCCCACTTTTCTCTTCCTCTCCATTATAGTTTCCCTTCTCATCACAGATTTTTCCCTCTCCCTGCAAATACTTTCAACCCTATCCTCTTCCTTAGACCCCATCCTTTTATTTTTGTTTGTGCTGCCTACTCAACTCTACTACATCGATCTCTTCCACCTCTGGTTGCCAAACATGCCTCCCAAAATCCTTCATAATATCTATGTCCCATCATTACTACTTGTACTTCTCATTCCCCTATATTTTGCTACATCCTACTCTCACAAAATACCCTTTTCCCTCCTCCTACACAAACCAACCCTTGTACTCATTCACAACCTTCTCTATCTAACCACTACAACAACATATCTTCCACTCTTATTCCTCCAAAAACACTGTACCTTTTCCATCCCAAAAGCCTCACCACACCAAAAACTCTCACTCTGAAAATCCTCCCTCCCCAAAACAGCCTCCTACTTCTAAAACACAAAAGACAAAAGTTTCTGTGTGACCAATAATGACCTTGTCTTATGTGGCGATATTCATCCGAACCCTGGCCCTGTATCACCACTAACAACGCCTCCCCAACCCTTTTTCTCCCTCTGGAATAAAACACAGTCCCTCCCAATTCTTCTACCACTTCCTCCTAACCCCTTAAGCGGTTCTCTATCAATGCTCAGCGCCTAAATAACAAAATACACCATCTTCATGCTTGGATTTGCCACAACCAACCAGACATCCTAGCCATTTCTGAAACCTGGCTAAAACCCCACATCACCGACTCTGAAATCTTACCTCCTGGCTTCCAAATCCACAGAACTGACCGTCCAAATAAAAAGGTGGAGGCTCTGCAATAATTTTCTCTAACCTTCTCTCCTGATCCTCTACAAATTCCAACTCCTGAGTTCAAAAACGCTGAACTTACAGTCAGTCTCCTTCGACTAAATAAACATAAGAACATCTGCATTATCTCCCTTTATATATCCCCAGGTGACAACACAACAACCCTTGAAAATATTCTTTACTGGGCCTCAACTGAAATCAAATTTGAAACCTACATTCTAGGCGGCGTTAACATTGATTGGAATAAATCAACTCTCCTTCCCCTCCCAATTCATCAACCTCTTTAACTTCACCCAAGTAATACACTCAACCACCCGCCTAACAAAACAAATCCCCAGGATCTACCATTGACTGGATCCTAGTCTCTCATCCAAACAAAATAACTCTTTTCAGGCACTATCCCTGATACCTTCAGTGACCATCTCTACTTTCATACACCGCTCCACTAACTCTACCCAATATCTACACCACTACATCCACACTCGTAATCTCAGCAACTTCAACCCAACTATCTTCTCAAACATTCTTAAACATACCAACTGGCAGACCCTAAATACTCTTCCCCTAGACAAAGCTGTAGAACAGTTTAACTCTATCTTCCTAAATACTCTGAACTCCCTAGCTCCTCCAAGAAACAAACGAGTCAAAGCTAACTCTGCCCCTGGCTATCCAAAGAAACAAAACAAGTCATGCATCAAAGGGACAAATCTTGGAAGCTATACCAGAAAAATAAAATCCCTTCTTCCCTGCTCCAATACACCCAACTCCGCAACCTAGCTAAAAAACTAATCACCCTGGACAAAAAGAACTACTACTACAAACTACAGTCCAACCAAAATAAGAACCCCAAACAGTTCTGGAATTCAGTAAATTCCCTTCTCCACCCAGGATCTAAAAATAACCCTTGCCCAGACCCAAGTAAAACTGACTCAGATCTAAGCTCTCTCTTCAACAAATTCTTCACAGAATCTATAGCTAATCTCACCAAATCCTTCCCCAACAATAATACATCCAACTCTCCTTCCTCTACTCCCAACAACCCCTCTAACTGTCCTCCCAGTTTCCAGCTGAAACCTGTTTCAACTATATTCATAAAAGACTCTTATCTAAACTAAAGCCATGCACTAATGCCCTGATAACATCCCTCCTCTTTCCTTAAATGTGCTGCAAGGTATTGCTCTCCCTATCAGCATCTTAATTAACAGATCTATAAAAGAGACATATGTTCCTATGCTTTGAGATCAGCTTACATTCTCCCACTTCATAAAGGAGGCAAAAACACAAATATTTCTAACTTTCGCCCAATTGCCCTACTCTCACCTTTATCAAAAATCCTAGAGAAATGCATCCACCACCAACTCATGCCTTTCTTAATCCATAACCACCTCCTAACACCCACCCAACATGGTTTCCGCCCTGGACATAGCACTATTACTGCCTTACTATCCTTCTTAGAAACAGTCAACCTAGCCAGGGATTCTGGGTTACTAGTTTCCACTGTACTGCTAGATCTGTCTAAAGCCTTCGACACCATCTCTCACAAACACCTTCTCTTTCATCTATCAAACCTTCATCTCTCCCCTGATACTCTATCCTGGTTCTCTAGCTACTTATCTGATAGATCCCAAGCTGTCAAATGGAACAACTCTACCTCCTCCTTCTTACCTACACCCACTGGTGTTCTCCAGGGTCCATCCTTGGACCCATGCTTTTCAACATCTTCATAAATAACCTTCACTCTGCCATCCCAGACACAACAGTCATCCAATACGCAGATGATTCTACCTTAGTCTGCGCCGCCTCCAACATTCTCAACTACTGACAAAACCCAAATAGCTTTTTCCACTACTGAGAACTGGATGCACCAAAATCATCTCTCTAAACTCTAATAAATCCAAAATTCTTCTCTTGGCTCGCCCCTCCAGGGCTTGCACATTTGATAAAACAGCATTCAAAAATCATAAGCCAAACAAAGTCAACCATTGAGGTGGTCCCATCTGCAAAACTCCTTGGCATCACTATAGACGATCACCTCAAATTTGATAGCCACATACAACAAAACATAAAGAAAACCCACCAAAAGCTAGGTATGCTCTATAAGAACAACTGCTTTCTCTCCAACTCCGCTAGACATTCCTTAGCTACTACCTATCTTCTACCATCTCTACTATATGGAGCCCCTCTCCTTACTAACCTGTCTTCTTCTATCTCCACTAAACTTGAAATCTGCTATAATAAAATCTCTAAATTTGCTACCAAATCTAAAACCTCTTCTCACCATTGTCTTTCACTTCAAACTCTGAACTGGCTAGAACTCCCTAACTACCTAGACTACCTCCAACTAACCACTGCTCACAAATTAATATTCTACCCTCAAAAATGCCCATCCCTAGCAAACATCCTTCCGCCATACACCCCAAACAGATCTCTTAGATCTGAACACCAAAATTTAATCACCATCCACAAACCCAATCGCCCTGCTGGCCAGCTCCTTCTCTCCTACTCTCTTGGCAGGAAATGGAACTCTCTCCCTTCTTCTCTTAGAACAACATCTAACACTGAAGCCTTCAAAATCCAACTTTTCTCTTACTTATCCTCTAAACATAAGTGCACCTGCTTACATCCTACATAATCTACATAAATTCCCTTGAACCCTCTACATCCTTTCTCTTTACTCTACCCTAATACTATCTTTTTTCTTCTCTTTTTCTCTCTCGATCACTGCTTGATCAAACTATATTCTACTCTCAGCTTATGTACTTTCTCCCTCACTACTCATATGTAAATATTGTAAATAGCATGTAACCTTACACCTTCTTTTCATACAGTCAAACCTGCTACTTGAAGGAAACTACTAAATCTATTGTATCTACCTTCCTGAATGATGTTTTATGAAGTATACTGCGTGTATTTGCTTTTTTTTACTAACTGTTTTTAATGTATGTTATTCCAAATGTATATATTTTATTACTATCTTTTACACTATGTAACTTAGATTGTATTTGCTTTGCTTTTGGAGCTTTTCTCCCCGGGCCTCCACTGAAAATGGGTACGTTCTGGCCCAGTGGACTTCCCCGGTAATCAAACTGGAAATAAATAAATAAATAAATAAAGTAAACAGTACCACTAGTTTTTTTCAAATTCACTAGTAAATGGAACAAAAATGAGACAGAATTTTTGGATATTAAACTGACCAAATCAAAAAGTATTTTACACAGCAACATATTTAGGAAGAAGTCTCATAGTAATTCCCTGCTACATTATAATAGTTGCCATCCTCAACATCAAAAAAGAGGAATAGTAAAGGGCCAGATGGTAAGACTATTTAGACTAGTGAGTGACGATGACACTTGCAATAAGGAAGTGTATACCTTAATTGGCTTCTTTTTAGACAGGGAATACCCATTAAAGTTGTTGTTGAAAAAGGAGGAGTAGATATCAACCCATTTTAAGGGGTAACAACACAGAAATGGTGGAGAAGGACAACACCTTTGAAGGCAAGGCATTAATTTTGAGATACAATAGTCAAACGTCTGGTGTTGTTGAAGTGGTGAACAAAATATGGAGCACAATATTTAATGAAATTCTGAGGAATGATTTAGGAAGTTTCCCCAAAATAATATACTCAAGGGGGAAGAACATCAAAGAAATCTTGGAAGGAAACAGAATTATATACAAATGTTCCAGGATGTATAAGTGTGGAACTTGTAAACTTTGTAGGTTCATTAATGAAGGACCTTATGTAGTGGTGACTAATTATTTTAAGACTATTGGGTGCCCTGGCAGGTGCAGTTGCAACACACAGAATTTGGTATATATTGCCACCTGTGTTAGCTGCAACACATTCTATGTGGGCAAAACTGTCCGTAGGTTAAGGGACAGGAGTGCAGAACATCTGAGGGCCATCAAAAATCACGACATACATAATGCATTGTATATGCATAGTACACACTGTATGGACTTCAAGAAATTTATTTTCTTTGTGACTGATAGAGTGGGAAGTCTTGAAAGGGGTGGTGATGTCATGTTGAGGGTGGAATTATTGGAATACAGATGGCAAATAATATTGGATGCTACTACTCCATCAGGCCTGAATGAACACATCTCCTTAAAGCCTGTTTTGAAGGATAGGGCCAACAGAATTTAGTTTCAATAGGTGAACATTAGGTATTTTCTACACGTTTGTCTCATCAAGTTGTTTACAATTTCAACATAAATATTTTTAAAACTTTTTTATTAGCATTTTATTTAAATGTTTTTAAGTGGATTTTTGAGAGATATTACTATACATAACAGACAGGATGCTTTTCTAACTATATTTTTTTTGTCAGGGTATGTATAACATATTTTTTCTACTGTGTGTAGACATATTTAGTTGTTTAACTTTTGTAATTATTGTATAATTGCTCAATAATGTTTTTCATTGGATGATTGAATGATTGGTTGAGTATTTAATGTAAGGTATGTATGCTTTTCACTCACTCACTCTGAAGAAGCCATTTGCTATGGTGAAAGTGCTTAGTTGGTGAATTTGGATTAAAATTCTGCCTAGAGCCTTGGACGTGGTTCCTTTTGTTTCTTACTAGTTTTGTACCCAGTAGGTATTTTTCTTTTTGTGGTATTAGCTACCATTTAGATTATACTTGTACAATAATAGCACTTAAACTATTATTGGGATTAAGGTGAGAAAGGATTAGACACCAGGGATTACTTCAAATCCTCGCACCTTAATGGCAAAGTCCGGGGCTTAGGTTTTGCTTGTACCGACTAGAAAGGAGAACAGAAAATGAGTCAGGGATAGGTATGGAGACTGTGGTGTGTATATGTGTGTGTGTGTATGGGTGTGCGTGTGTGTGTGTGTGTGTGTGTGTGTGTGTGTGTGTGTGTGTGTGTGTGTGTGTGTGTGTGTGTGTGTATTTGAATGTGTACTTATACGTGTTGGACAGTGACTGGTTGGATTCCTATGTCTATATAATACGGTCGCAGCAGTTAACTACCGTGACATTCAGATCAGTGATGATCTACACATTGCACTCATGACTGTGATCCGAGACATGCAAATTAGCTAGTAGTGAAGCCTTTCCTCATCATCGCTAACACGTCTCTGAATCACAAAATACTCCTTGTGGAAGCAGGGCCTTTAACAAACTTCAGGATACTGTCAGATTATCAGAACAGCTTCCATATCTTCCATTGAAATGAACTGCTACAGTGCTGTATTCTTTTATTTTTTATATCCCTAAGATGCTTTTTTTATCCTGTATTTTCATTTTCTTTTAGTTTCACCTAAAGCAACAAAGTCAACTAGCCTGCCAATGAAAACCAGCAGGAAAACCTGTGGAACAGTTCTCATGTGCAAATAAAAATAAAGACCTGGAACTGTACTTAGTGAAGAATTTGATAAAAGTTAATATATACAATTCACGCACTCATGTACTGTTCCGACAAATTCCATTTATTTTCATTTCTGTTTTATTTCTATGAAATGTGCTCCTCCCCTTTTCTAAAGATTTCACCTCAAAGTATTTTATCTTATTTACAGTAGTCAGAACTTCCTTACTGATTGAAATATATTTTGATTTCATTGTTAAAACAGTTCCTCATAGGTTCATAGGTGTACTAGTTAATGGCCTTTGAGCTTTTATAAGCTCTAGCCTATAGGATTACTTATATCATGCTAACCATATAATTTATGCTATAAGTATGTTATTAAGTAAGCACCCACCCCTTAAGGCCTCAGCTCAAAAGAATAATTTATTGGTAAAAGCTACTTTCCAGCCCCAACATTTGTTAAAATGTTGTATAGGAAGTTTAAAATCAGCTAGCTTACTGCACATTCATTCATCTATCTATCTATCTATCTATCTATCTATCTATCTATTTCCATTCATCTATCTATCTGTCTATCTATCTATCTATCTATCTATCTATCTATCTATCTATCTATTTGTTTATTTATTTATTCATTTATTTATTGGTATTTGTTTACCGGGATGGTCCACTGAGCCATTAAGAGCCCACTACGGAGGCTCAGAGAAAGTCTACAAAAAAATACAAATACTAACACAATGTGAAAATTTACATGAAAAATATAACATCATACACAAAATTTACCTTATGATTACATGAAAAATACTCAAAAGGCAAACGATAGCACTAGTTAAAAACAGTGAGTATGCTTAAGTATTTTAAGATTACAAAAAGGCAAAAGAAAAGAGGATACGTGCAAGAGATTACTATAACTGTGGTTTTGCTATCTCTCTAGAGATGTAATTGATATAGAAAATTGAACATGAGTATATACAAGAAGAAGATGTCAAGTTAAGGAATTTGGAGGAGATTTTGTAAAGTACAGATCCAGTTAGGCAGAGAGGTGTTCACACAGCATTGAAAGAAGCATGATTCGGAGTGGTTAGAATTAAGCAATGGAAGGGTTTCACAGGCTTCAGGGCAGCACACACACAAGCAGTTGAGCTATCTGCAGGTTGGGCTTCTGGGCTTGAAAGATGCTGTTTTCAGCCTCTAAGGAACTATTGGGAAGATAGTCAATAAATAAAGAACTTAGAAGTGGTGACAATTGGAGGGTTTGAAAATTATTTTGTGTGCTGCAGTTAATTGTGTGATAGTGAGATAGTGTGGAGTTCACGGTTCAGTGAATGTATTGGATTCACAGTGAGTAGATTGTCTAGCATTTGTTGTAGAACTTAGCTTATTTCAGAATAAATACGTTTCCAAGTTTTGCTTTTTAGGAAAAGTTTTTCTGGCCACTAATAAAGGGAGCTTAAAAAAGCACAGTTTTAAAACCTGTTTCCTGCCAAGCAAATCTTCCTTCCTGATGGTCCTAAGGTCTTCATAGTTAGACTCTGCTGCTTACTGTTTGTCAAAGAAAAAGGATTTTGGATACTAAAATAGAAGAAATGGAATGGGGCCTAGTTCTTTCTATTAAAGAGATTGGCAACTGAAGCTTCCTGGAAGACTTTAGAGAAGAAAGAAGAGACTAAAAAACAAATGATTTGTTATATGTTTTTTTCTCTCATCATTTTAGTTCATTATTAATCTTTTTGAATATAGTTCCTCATTTCAAAGCTGTACAAATATTTTGGAAAAGATTTAATCAAAGTTATTCTCTATGTGCAAAGAAAATGTTTTGTTTTATAACCAGTCAAAATGCCTGAGGATTTCCAATGGCAGGCTGTGACTCGATTTGTTTCTCTCTCTGAAAAAAGTAAGGTTAGTAATTTACATTTTTTTTTATCTTTACCTTTTTTCCTTCTTTCTTTTATTATTTTCTATTGTTTAAACAATGAAGCATTCCTATTTAGATTATATGGTAGGTAAAAGGGTGAGGGGAGGGCAGGGAGAGAACAGTAATGAAAAATATCATTAATAGAATAATAACATATATTTATTTCTTGTAAAAAGTTTATAAAGTTCTTCAAATGTAAATATTTCTAATTCTTACTTTCTTGATTATACTGCACTATGCTTGTTTGTAAATAATCTGTCATGCTTTAACTAATAATAATCAGGAACTAAATAAGAGTAAATAATATGTTTTATTTTAACTCTATTAATATAAATAAGTAACATTCCATTGTATATATACTTCTTTTACAGCTTTCTCTTTACATTTTTTTTATTTCTGCCTCACTCCTTTCTTTATTTCTACTCTTTTTCTTTTCTTTATTAATATATAGAAATGCTTTTGACTGTGTAGGCACAGTGAATAATAGGATTTGTATGAAAATTGAGTTGGGAGAAGAATGCTGAGTTTTATTGTATGTTGGTAATTTTGAGTTTAATTTCCTTGCATAGAGGCTGTGATGATCTGTGGAATACATTGGAGGTTCTGTCATGTGTTTAGATGCATTTACACTGCTAAATGAATGTTTGTCACTAGTTTTTAATAAGTTTCCCGCTAAAATGTTAAGAGAGACAATCTGGGATGTGGGCTGTCTTATGCACGGTGTCTGAGTTACCTCAGAATCTTCAATCACAGAATACTCACAGAGAAACTGAAAGCAGTTAGTATAAACATTGACAAGGTTATCACACTGACACACCACTGATTCAGGAAAAATACTCTGTTCATAAAATATGTCAGTTATAATGAGTTTAAATGATGTAGTTTCTTTGTAAGTAAATGTCTTATTTTGGAAGGCATAAAAATGAAACATTTATTTAAATGTTTTGAAAATCTACTTAACAGCAGCATAATAATCTGTATTAAAAATTTGTGTTCCAGACATATACTTTACTATAACTCATTTAATTCATCTGATTGACAAGCATAAATAATCTTATAACTCTATTCTGGAAGAAATGTCATGATATTTTAAAAGCAGTAGGTTAGCATGATTGTAAAATCTGTTACCAATATGTGTTTGCTGTGCATTATTTTGTATAAAGCAGACAGATTTATTCTAGGGACAACAAGTAGGATAGTGCTCTGCACAAAGACACAGCTCAGTGAGATCAGATATATATATATATATGTGTGTGTGTGTGTGTGTTAATAGTGTAATATATTAATGTGTGTGTGTGTGTGTGTGTGTGTGTGTGTGTGTGTGTGTGTGTGTGTGTGTATGTATGTATGTATGTGTGTTAATATTATATGAAGTGGTGATGCTTTTTTCTGAGAAATCTGCAATAACCAACTATCAATATGATTTATAATAATTTCTATGAATACAATATTTTATCTATTGACTAAAATGAATGTTGCCACAAGTTTTAATAAGTTTCCCGCCAAAATGTTAGGGAGACAATCTGGGATGTGGGCTGTCATGCACAGTGTCCATGAGTTTCCTCAGAAGCTTCCACTCACAGAATTTTCACAGAGAAACTGAAAGCAGTTAGTATAAACATTGACAAGGTTATCACACTGACACACCACAGATTCAGGAAAAATACTCTATTCATAAAATATGTCAGTTATGATGAGTTTAAATTATGTAGTTTCTTGTAGCAAGTAAATATCTTATTTTAGAAGGCATAGAAAATGAAACATTTATTTAAATGTTTTGAAAATCTACTTAACAGTAGCATAATAATCTGTGTTAAAAAACTTGTGTCCCAAACATATACTTTACTATAACTCATTTAATTCATCTGATTGACAAGCATAAATAATCTTATAACTCTATTCTGGAAGAAATGTCATGTGATATATTTTAAAGCAGTAGGTTAGCATGATTGTAAAATCTGGTTACTAATATGTGTTTGCTGTGCATTATTTTGTATAAAGCAGACAGATTTATTCTAGGACAGCAAGTAGGATAGTGCTCTAATAGACACAACTCAGTGAGATCAGATATACATATATATATATGTGTGTATGTGTGTGTGTGTGTGTGTGTGTGTGTGTGTGTGTGTGTGTGTGTGTGTGTGTGTGTGTGTGTGTGTGTGTGTGTGTATGTGTGTGTGTATGTATATATATATATATATATATATATGTGTGTGTGTGTGTGTGTGTGTGTGTGTGTGTGTGTGTGTGTGTGTGTGTGTGTATGTGTGTGTGTATATGTATGTGTGTCTGTGTTTATGTGTGATGGTTTTTAGGTAATAACGAGGTGTTTCTGAGAATCTGCATAACTATGCAATATGATTTATAATAATTTTTATGAATACAATATTTTACTCTATTGACAATAATGAGTTTAAATAAATGCTCATATACAAACAATTCAAGATTTTTTGGAAGCTGTTGATAGAATTCACATGACAGAAAATAGATGCATCTTAATGCATGTAATGTCTGAATCATATTAGCCAAAGTTTTTGATTTAAATGAATGTTAGAACATAATTTTCTCTCCTCTTGATTTCTAACATTAAGATTATTTGAATGCTATTAGAATACAAGTGTTATATATTACATAGATCTATATAATAGTATGAACAGTTTTAAAAAAAAAAAAAAAAAAAGTTTATTTTAGTTTATATGATGCTGTTTTACCAAATGTGTAGTTTTGTCTTGATAGATAATTGAATTGAAAACTGTTAACCTCAGTTAAATATAACTAGTATTAAATTGATAAGGTGGTAGCTGAGGTACTGCTGCTTAGGGTAGGGGTTAACTTGAGTAGTAAATACTACTCTAAGTTGGAGTTTTCAACTCCAGGCGGGATGCAAGGTTTAATCCTTACATTATTTTCACTTGTTCATTGTTATATGTATATAGTTTTGACATCCACAATATATTTTGTACACTCATTGTCACTACAAACAAAATTGAATCCTATACAAAATCCATAAGAGATTTAATAAATACAGCTATATTTAAAGGTACACCTAAAAGAGGAGATGTAACATTATTTATCTTGTTATTTGTTATTTCGATCATAAGATTCTTGAGTTTTAAAAATGCCAAATGACATCTTTAAAAGGAATTTCTTTAAACATTAATGGATTGAATAATCCATGTAAAAGGGCAAGCCTAATAAGATACATTAATCTACACAAGGCCAATCTAGTCTTCCTGCAAGAAACCCATCTCTTGAAAAGATATTGATAAACTAGCCACTAATAAGTATACAGTGTTGGTTAGTTCAGAGCACACTCAGAAAAAAAGAGGAGAGGCTATTTTATGGAATAAAAGTATGCCCATTCCTAAAACCATTAAGTCTTATCAGGATGACAAAGGAATGTTTTGTATGGTTACAATACAAATTAATGGGAAGACTTACACTTTAATTAATGTATATTGGATACCTGGAATTGGTATTAATACAGTGAAACATCATATTGATAAGATCATATCATTGTCTATAGGGGATATTATTTTAGCTGGTGATTTTAATTGTATACTACATGAAAGTGATACTACCACTATAAAGAAAAGAAGAATTACATCTAATGCAAACCATTTAAATGATTTTGCTAATTCTTATAATTTGAATGATATTAATAATCAGATAGAGTCAAAATCATTACCATACACCTTTTTTTCTAACAGATACAAAACTTATTCAAAAATAGATAGGGTCTTTATTTCTAACCAGATGGTAACAGATTTAATTAATTCCAAAATAATTTCATGTCCTATATCTGATCATAACTCAATTGTTTTTGAATTCATGATAAAAAATACTCATAATGTTCAGATCAAAAGGATACCAGCATACTTAACTCAGCTAAAAGACTATAAAGAATATATACTTTCAGAAGTACAACATTTTCTAGACATAAATAATACTCCTGAAGTCTCCATTGTCTATGTTTGGGATGCCTTAAAATCATATCTATATGGACAAAGTATCAGATGGTATAATAATAAAAGGAAATCTTGGGATAAGGAATTGTTAGATATTCAAAGTAAACTAGACTCTTATAAACATAATAATAAAGAAAATATTATGGACAAGAAAGTTATTGAAGAAATAAACAACCTAAATGAGAAATACAAAGAAATTTTAACTCATAAAGTTAAAATAACTTTAGAGAAATACAAGTTTTTGTCTTATTCAATAAGCCCCAAATACTTACATAGACTTAAAAATAAAAACAAAAGATTGAATAAACAAAACTATATCAAAGAAATCTTTTCTCTAAGGAAAAGAAGAATGTTTCTAGTATACCAGAAATACTGGATGAATTTAGAAATCACTTTCACAAGATTAACCATAACAGCATTAACATGGAACCTAAAGATAAAATAAAGGAGTTTATAACCACAAACATGAATAAAAAGCAATAAACAACAGATTAAACTATTGGACAAGAGTATTTCATATACAGAAGTTATTACACAAATAAATAAGCTTAAATCAAACAAAGCACCGGGTAATGATGGTATTATACCAGAGATATATAAAATCTTTTCTAAAACTACATATTCATTAATACATAAGGTTTTTATTCTGGCCCAAACTGAGTTAATAACCCCCCCATCTTGGCAATATACATTTATTTCACCAATTTTAAAACCTAATAAAGATCCAACTAGATGTTCTTCATATCGACCCATCTCATTACTTAATGTTGATTATAAAATGTTTATGAGTATTTTTGCTGATAGATTGAAGACAATTATCCCCGGCATTATAGACATAGATCAGACGGGCTTCATTGTAAATAGAAATACTTTTGATAATATAAGAAGAACTTTAACATTAATTGATTTTGCAAATAGGAAAAGAAAGATTTAATACTTATTAGTCTTGATATAGGTTCAGCATTTGATTCAGTAAGTTGGGACTATCTGTTTACCTTACTGAAATGCACAAATTTCTCTGATGCATTTGTAAATTTAATTGAGCATTTATACAAAGGAACGCTGGCTTATATTAAGGTAGGAACGTATGTTTCACAAAAAATACCCATTCTTAAAGGTACAAAGCAAGGATGTCCACTTTCTCCACTATTATTCACTTTAGTAATGGAGCCTTGGGCTAATTTGATTAGAAACAGTACTGACATAGAGAGTTTTGAAATAGAAGAAAATACAACATCAAAAATTCAACTTTTTGCAGATGATGTTCTAATTACATCAGCAGGATCTAATTCTTCTATGCAGTCTTTATTTGATAAAATGATGAATTTTAAAAGTATTTCTGGTTTAATATTCAATGAAGAAAAACTAAAATACTACCTATATATACACGAAAAAATACTCTCATTAGTGATTTTACTAAATATGTACCCAACTCAGGTCAGATAACTTATTTAGGTATAATACTATCTAAAGATATTAAATCTATTATATATAATAACTATAATACCTGTTTTCTTAATATACAAAATCTTTTAATACCTGGAATAATATGTTTTTACTATGGAGGAGAGACTTACAATTATTAAAATGATAATATTCCACAAGATTTTATACTTAATACAATCAATAATACTTTCACCTACAAAATAACTATCAAGAAACTGAATACACTAATGTTACATTTCTTATGGGCACCTAATAGACCTAGGACTGCATTAAAGAAACATACTAATAGCTGGTCTCAAGGGGTATTTCTTTTCCAGACTTTAATTTATATATTATCTCTTCTATTATAAAAGTTATTACTTTATTAATAGATTGGTCATATGTCAAAATGGAAAGATTATTGGGAGCTAATTAGTATGCACTTCATGAAAATCTCCTTAACACATAAAAATATGATTATAAATAACTCCATGTTGTGGTTGCTAAAGGAATTTTGTACTTCACCTATTACACCTAAACATATGGTCTGTTACCCATTAAATATTATTATTAGTTATCGTAACTTTATATTCATGCACCCTAAGTATAGGGAATGGAATTTTATTGTATTCCTATAATTTATACTCAGGGTATGCTTATGTCATCTACTTCTGAAGGAGCTCATTTAGCTATAGATAATAATCTAAAGTACTGGTATCAGCTGATATCTGATAATAAAGTTAAAAATCTAGATTTCTTAAAACAAGAATTTGATCTAAGAGAAACTTGCTGGTTAGAGGTTCAGATCTTTAGACAACATCTCATTGATAGAATAGATCTAATGTCTATAACAGTTAAAGAATCTATTCCAAAACTGATTGATTACTTGATAATAAATTTACAGCATAAAGTTTCTGATAAAGGTAAACTTTCATATATACATAAAATTATCAAACAAGAAACTTTTTACAATGTAGATTCATACTGGAATTATTTCACCTCTATTAATGGGGACCCACCAACTCAACAAGATAAACAATATATATTGGAATCTGCTTATAGAACTACATCTTCCATTGTCTGGAAACTTTATACATGGAAATTTTTACATAGATCTTTTTATACACCTTTGATGATGAATAAAATTAATAATAAAGATACTCTATGTAAGAGATGTAATGTAGAAATTAATGCTGACTGGGCTCATATGTTTTATGATTGTATGAAGTTGAAAGAATACTGGAAGTCAATTAATGAATTTTTGCAGGCTCTGTTTACAGATAATTTCATTATTACTAAGTCTCTTATATTATTCAACACACCTGTACCTCAATGTGTTAAAAAGATTAAGCTTCCCTTGTTATGGTCTATCCTAGCAGTGGCTAGGAAAATAATAACTAGAAATTGGATTTCAGATACACCTCCTTCGTTCAATGAATTTAAAAATGTTATGAATATAATGTGTCATATGGAAATAAGCACAATTAGAATGAGAACAACTAGAAAAACATCACATTTTATTGTATGGGATAATTTACAAAATTTGTTAAAAAAATTCTAATTTCAATAGCACAGTATTTTAGTTTAATTAATTGATCTGATTGTAGTGGATGTCTTTGTAAATACTTTAGTTGTTTTGTTGAATATTATAATAATACCTATTTTTAATTATTTGTATAAAATTGTTATGATATTTCTCTTATATGTTAAAACAATAAACTTGTTTTGAAAAAAAAAAAAAGAACTTCCTTACTGATTGAAATATATTTTGATTTCCATTGTCAGTAAAATTAAACATAACAAGGTCTTCATAGGTTCATAGGTGGGTACTAGGCTAATGGCCCTGGAGCCTTTACAAGCCTAGCCCATAGGATTACCTTGGCATCGTGCCAACCTATTATGTAATTTAAACCCCTTATGTCAGCTCAAAAGAATAACTTTATTGGTAAAAGCCACTTCCAGCCCCAACATTTCTGTTAAAATGTTGTATAGGAAATGTTTAAAATCAGCCAGCTTACTGCATTATCTATCTATCTATCTATCTATCTATCTATCTATCTATCTATCTATCTATCTATCTATCTATCTATATATCTATCTATCTATCTATCTATCTATCTATCTATCTATCTATTTATTTATTCATTTATTTATTGGTATTTGTTTACCGGGATAGTCCACTGAGCCATTAAGAGCCCATTTTCAGTGGAGGCCTGGGGAGAAAAGCTCCATAAAAACATACAACATTTAACAGAATTAACAATGTGAAAATTTACATGAAAATATAACATCATACACAAAATTTAATTATATAAGATTTACATGAAAAATAATTGGAAAGGCAAACGATAGCAATTAGTTAAACCAGTGAGTATGCTTATGGTTTTTAAGATTACAAAAAAGTTAAATAAAAGTGAAAGGAGGACATTGTGCAAGAGATTACATTATAAGTGTAGTTAAGTTATCTCTAGAGATGTAATTGATATAGAAATTTGAAATATGAGTATATACAAGAAGAAGATGTCAGTCAGGTTATGAATGGAGGAGATTTTGTAAAGTACAGATCCAGTTAGCAGAGAGGTATTCACACAAAGACGTTTTGAAAGAAGCATGATTCTGAGTGCAGGCTCAGGGTAGCACACACAAGTAAAGGAGTTGGCCTGCAGGTAGGTTGGGCTTCTGGGCTTGAAAAAGGTGCTGTTTTTCAGCTCTAAGGGAACTATTGGGAAGATAGTCAGTAAATAAAGAACTTAGAGCAGGACAATCTGAGGGTTTGAAAATTATTTTGTGTGCTGCAGTTAATTGCAGATAGGTGAGATAGTGTGGGAGTTCAAGCCAGTTCAATGAATGTATTGATTCACATTGGTGAGTAGATTGTCTAGCATTTGTTGTGAACTTAGCGATTTTGTAATAACATGTTTCAAGTTTTGTTTTTAGGGAGGAAAGCAGGTTAGTAAGAAAGGAGGCACCATAGATAAGACAGGGAAGCAGATAAGTGGTAGCAAGTACTTGTTTACTGGGAGGAGAAAGGAAATGTTTATGCCTGTTAGGAATACCTAGCTTTTGATGTGTTGTATTGATATTGTTTGTATGTGCAGGTCATATTTTAGGCTTTTATCAGTTATTACTCCTCGCAGTTTAGTGTGGTTAACTACTTCCATTTTTGTGTTGTTCTGGGAAAGTACAGTCAACTGTGATTTGTTTATGGAAGTGTTTTCTTGGGGGTGAATAAAATAAATTTGGTTTTGTTGGGATTAAGAGACAAATGGTTATTGTATAACTAGGTCTCCATGGAAGTAAATCCCAATTGAGTGATTTGTTTAGATCTGATGTAGCATCTGTGGAGCATATAATAGTAGAATCATCTGCATATTGTATTAGAGACCTCTGACTGAATGAAGAGTGAAGATGATTAATAAAGATAGTGATCAGGAATGGCCCTAATATAGCACCTTGAGGGACACCAGTAGTGGTGTGAAGATATGGCAATAAAGTGTTTTGCCATCTAATTGCCTGTTGTTAGTCCGACAAGTAACTGGAAAACCAGCTAAGAGAAGGAGGTGATAGATCAGTATTTGAGAGCTGAGTTAGAAGAAATGAGTGAGATACTGTATCAAAGGCGTTTGATAAGTCAAGAAATAGTGTGGATATAATTTTCCCTGAGTCTCAGGCTTTATTGACTGTGTCCATAAAGTATATTAAGGCAGTTGTAGTACTATGACTTGGTTTGAATCCATGTTGAGTTGGAGATCGGATTTGGTTATTAAAGAGGAAATACAGAAGCTGCATGAGTACACATTTTTCAAGGTGCTTAGAGGTAGGAGATAAAATGGCTATGGGTCGGTAGTTTGAGATATCGATTGAGTTGCCGCCTTTGTGAAAGGGTAGACTAAAAGCTCTTTTCTAAAGTTTTGGGACATATGATTTTCAGATGGACCTGTTGATGAGTATACTAATAGGGTAGGTAGTGTCTTCTGCAGCAAGTTTTAGATATACAGTGGAAGGCTTGACTGCTGCATTAGGGCTGGGTTTTAGCCTGAGAAGTAACCTTTACATAGTAGAAGTTGGGATTGTACCAAGTGAGAATGTGGGTGAAGCATTTATTGTTGAATCACCTGTAAGTGAGGTTGTAGAGGAAGGGGATTGAGAAAGATGCGATAGTGTGGCTATTCCAGTATGATTTGTAGAAGAGTGGAGTTGTGGAACGTTAGCAGTGATGTTAACTGTTAGCTATAGAATTTATGTAGTGTGAGTTGAAGAGACTGGCTATTTGTTCTGGTGTTTTGTCTAGGTGTGGACACTAGTTGCTTTTTGTGCCAGAGTTTAGAAGTGATCCTATATATGTTCACATTTTTGGGGATTCTGCTTATGGATTGTTTAAAGTTTTAATTAGTAGTCTCTTTTATCTTTGGATACTAGTTTGTTTACTTGGTTATGGAGCTGTTTGAATCTCAATAGATCTGAAGGGGTTTTATGTTTTTGCCATTGTTTTCATGTTTTATCTCTAGTTAACATTAGTTCATTAAGTTTGGTTAGTCATGGACCATGGTTTGTTTTCACTCTTTTTAATCTAGTGAATGCAAGACTGCCTAATGTTTCTAAAAAGGTTGTGTTGAAGTAATCCAGAGCATCATCTAGAGGAAGACATTTTAAGTTAGTCCAATTCTTACTTTTTCATATATTGGTGAATATCTGTGGGTTAAAATTGGTAAAATTCCTAACATGTTTATAATGATGCTGCTTGTGGAAGGAAGGCACTGTTTGATGAACAAAGGCTGAGAGGTGATCACTTATAGCATTTAGAAGGGTACCGCCTGAGGGGATTTAGTAGAGTAGGAAACCAGTATCCAGTCAAGGATGGAAGTCTCCTTAGTACTACTATTATATTTTGTTGGGCAGGTGATAAGTTGAGTGAGATGAAATAGGGTTATGTTTGAGGATGGAAAGTTAGAATAACAAATTTAACCAGTTAATATTTACATCACACAGAATTATGGTTTCATTTTTAATAGTGCTAGAGACCCAAGATAGTATCTCTTCCAGTGTCAGTATGTTATTGCCAGGGGAATGCAAAGGACTATGATACATAATTTTTTTGACTTATTTATTTTTAGGAAGGAGACCAGAATGTTTGCATTAGAGAACTGTGGGATGATATCTTTGCATGGGTATATATTATAGATATTAGAGTAAAGGAGTGCTAGAACTCTTCCTTTTTTGTGGAGTCTGTCAGTCCTCATTATATTGTAGCCTATAGGGAAGAATTCAGAACCTTTTATATTTGATTTAAGCCAGGTCTTTGTGGCAGCAATGATATCAGGTTTATTGAGACCTATCCAGGCATGAAGGTCTGTAGTTTTGTTATGAATGTGTTGTAAGTTTAGCAGTACAATATGTAGGGATTTACAAGAATTTCTGAAGTTGGATAGTGTAGGAAGGGTGGAGGAAGTAAGACCTGGATTAGGATATAATTCTCCGCAGGGGAATAAGATCAAAAATATAGAATAGTGGCTAGAGAAATGGCTGTTGACCTCTCATTGAACTGTCAATGTAGAATAGAAGGGAGAGGGTAGAAGTTTTTAACAGACTGTAACTAATAGAATTGTTTGTTGGGAGAATCTTACTTTGGAGAGGAGGAGCAGAGTTAATTGATAGAGATTGGGAGATATGTCTGAGTAGCTTTCAGATGGAGTTGATAAGAATATGGTTACAGATGTTGGCTTTAGTGATAAATAAGGCTGAGATGAGTGAAGAATGATGTAGTAGTAGAACTAAAAATATTGTAGCATGAGATAAGAAAAACAAATTTGAATTATAGGGAGACATTTGGAAAAGTAGTTCAACTGATAGTGGTTAGGTATGCAAGGTGAACTACAAGGATATAATTGACTTATTTGAAGTAGTGGGCAGAGTTATGGGAATTAAGTTTATGAGTACTGGGGTGGGTGGGAATTGGGAATAAGGTATGGGAGCAGAATGAGCCGAGTGTAGAGAGGGAAAATGGAGCAGGCGGGATCTGGACCCTATTTGAAGCTGCTATCAAGAACTATCAGTATATTACCATGTCCGAGTGTTTTGATTGACCATTTATGCTGTTTAGTGCAGATACAGGACATACCTGTAAACCGAGAAAATGTAAAATAGGAAGTGGGAGATAGGAGATAAGATGCTAAATTGTTTTGACCATAAATTATGCTTGAGTGAATATAAGTATTAACAATGTAATCAGAAGAGATAGATGCAGTTGATTAAAAGAAAGAGTTTAAAGTCATGGGGCAGTATCAGAAAAATAAAAATGCTGGTGACTAACAAGAAGAGTTTAAAGTTACAGAGCAGGAAGAATGGCTGAAAGCAGAAGGGAAGTAATGAGAGGGTTTCGATTAAACAGCTACTACAGCAAAAACATATGGTAGAAAAAATAGTTATAGAAAGATTAAGCTACTGGAAGACTGAAACAGTATGGGGAGGGATGGGGGATACCAAAGCGTCCCTGTAATGTGCAGCAGGTGACTATAAGTAACACAGTTACAGTTAAAAATTAGTTAAATATGCCACAGACATTAAACTGAAATATGGGCAGAAGCTCAGCCATGGTTTAGCTGAAGTTGTAGTAGCCCAACAAAGTTTGATTTCACACAGCTGGGAAGCTTGCAGGGGTGCAAAATATTAGTGAGCTTGAGACCTATGAGGAAGCGAGAGAGATAGAAGATAAGGTAACTTGGAGTATTCTAACAGATTTTTTAAAGCAGTAATATTATGAGAGAGAGACAGGGTGTAACAGAAAGAGCAGTAAAAAGGAGAATGAGAAAAAAATTACAATGAAATGAGCAATGGAATAGGCAGACAGGTAAAGTGTGAAAAGAGTGAGAAAAGGTATATAACATGCAGTATGTAGTGTAAGTCAAAGCAACACAATTAACATCAATAACAGGTCAATATTCACTAATAAAAATGCACTGCATCCTGTATTATTACAGTAACAATCCACATGCAATTTGCAAAGAAAATTAAACTGGCAAACACTAGATACCCAGTAATGTTATACAACACTGTAAGTCATTACATTTCAATAAAGATATTTGCAGCTCAGTTGCTAAATTAGAAGTGAAACTATCTAAAAATTAGAACAAATGGAGCGGTGCAATATATTGTTGTATCAAACAAGCATAGCTATGTATAGCAGCTGGAAAACATCTGATTCCCATGCTATAGAGTGAGATTGTATGAATACCTTCACAGTTGTACAACAAAAATGATATTCTATCTGTGGGATGAACAAATTAGGCAATAAATAAATAAATAAATAAATAAATAAAGTCACAAAAATCCTATACTTGCCGCTTGCACATCAACAGTACGCAATATGGGTATCCTAAGACTTAGAACAGGATTGCAAAAGGTGGTGCACTATGTTAGTCAGGGATTTTAACCTCACAAAGCATGATGGGAAGTAGTAGAACAGCGAATATCCCAATTGGATAGGAATACTGGTATCGAATGGACTGCATAAGGACCTGGACCCTGTTTGAAGCTGCCATCAGGAACAATCAGTAAGCTAGTACATCTGAGTTTTATGCTATAACTTCTCTTCTTATATTAGACTGACTGATGGAGCAGTTATGCTGTTTAATGCAAATATAGGACATAATATTCCTATAAACTGAGAAAATGTAAAATAGGAAGCGTGGAGATAAGATGCTAAATTGTTTGGACCGTAAATGATGCTTGGGTGAATGCAAGTAGGTACAGTGTAATCAGAAGAAATAGATGCAGGTGATTAATAGAAAGAGTTTAAAGTTGTATGGCAGTATCAGAAAAATAAAAATGCTGGTTACTAACAGAAATAGCTTAAAGTTACAGTGTAGAGGGAATGGCCGAAAGCCAAAGGCAGCTAATGAGAGGGATTCAATTAAGTAGCTGCTGCAGCAAAAACATATGGTTGAAAAAACAAACTGTTACAAAAAGATTAAGTTACTGGGAGACTGAAACAGTATGGGGAGGGGTGGGGAATACCAAAGTGTCCTCATAATGTGCAGCAAGTGACTATAGGTAACATAATTACAGATAAAAATTAGGTAAATATGGCACAGACATTAAACTGAAATATGGGCAGAAGCTAAGCCATGGTTTAGCTGAAGTGCAGTAGCTCAAAAAAAGCTTGATTTCGTACAGGCAGGAAGCTTGCAGGGGTGCAAAATATTGCTTGAGACCTGTGGTTTGAACAAATTAGGCAATAAGAGTCCCAAAAATCCTATATTCAGTGCTTGCACATTACCAATACAGAATACGGGTGCCCTAAGACTTGGAACAGGATCTATGACTTGGAACAGGATTGCAAAAGATCACACACACACACACACACACACACACACACACACACACACACACACACACACACACACACACACACACACACACACACACCTACACTGATAAGTTCTTATAGTTATCATAAAATATTTTATATGTCATACTATTATCCCTTCTTAATAGCAACTTATATTCTAGAATCATCAAAAACCTGTACCAGTGCTGGTGTTCCACAAAGCACTCCCCATATCCCCTTTTTTTTGTCTGTACTCTGTTATAATTCTCTGATAGGGAAGGCAGTTTCTAACCTGCAGTCCAATCTTGGGTATAGCATTACCCAACTCTATTGCCTTTCACTCCCGAGTTATTTGCTCCCAATATTTTGGGACTCGTGCTAATTATTTTGGACATTTCAGTCTCCCCCTTGACCATTTTCTATAACCCTGCTTGCAGACATACCTATTGGAAAAGTCTCACTTCTCCATTCCTGGTCTGGCTTATTTCTTAGAATACGTTCTGCTATTTAATATAATATTGTCTATGGTTGATGTTATTTTCATTACGGATGTGTATCCAAAATTCTCTTTCTTTCTCTCTCTCACCCCCCTCCCATTTCATCATCAGTCTTCAATTTTATTTAATGATAACCATTAACCTGAGCTTTGTCAATGAGCCTTAAGTGCATAACTTTAAAGTGTCCCTTCAAATTGGGTAATCCTAAATTGCCTTGCTCTATGGGAAGAATCGATTTATCTCACTTAACTCATTCACTCCAATGGAGCTCAGGAAGTTTGCAATGTAACACCCAGTGGGTGGAGCCTAAACCTTCTGACAGAATCAAATTATGTCCTCACATTTCAAACAGATGTTCATATTTCTGGACCCATAGGGGGTTATGAAATAAGTATAAATGGCAAACTCTTCAGCACAAACTATTTTAATAGCAGTGATATTTGTTAGGTTCTAGGTCTTAAACTGAATTTTATAAGTCACAGTAACCACAGTAACTATTGCATTTGTAATATTTTCTGAACAACTTACATCTCAGCAACCACTCAAGTTACCTACATACTGTCAGCAGCATTTTATTTATCAGTCTGAGAGCTTTCATATGAGGGTAAGGAGTTCTGTCTGTGTTACTTGGTTGTTGAGATATTTAGAAACATGCAAAGGTTATATCTATATAAATTAATATCATAAAAACAACTGTTACTATCTATTTACATGCACTAGACAGAGGTCAAATATTAATGCAGTTGAGTTTGGCATTGTGTAAGCTTTAAGATTTTTAAAACCTTGTACATTGGATGGTTTTGTAATTATTGATGCAAATGTAAACAAGCAATATTTAATGCCTATAAGTATCAGTAGGAGTTAACTGCAGATGCACCTGGAGACATCACTTGGATGTAATGAGTTAACTCTTGCTGTTCTTCCCTGTCAAAGAAATTTCATCAACTCTTTATTAATCATCATCCACAACTTCCCCTCTGGTAGATAAAATTATGCCTTACTAATATAGAAAACTAAAGTCCAAAACATATTTACTGTTTGTATCCTACTATGCATTTTCCATAATCACAAGCTTCCATTTTTCACATTTTTATCAAATATGCATTCAACTTAATAGTATTTGCAAAGTTGGTTTTAGTCAGCTACAAATTTTCTTGGATGACATAGTTGTCAAATGCACATCACAAAAATGAGCTGATTAGATCGAACCATCCTTAAGGTATTGACACATACGAGTAATCATTCCGTAAATTTTGGGTAAGCTTGGCTAGGTTTAAAATGGCTCTTGGTTTGGCAACCTGATAACCACCTGCGAACCTATGATCCTTGCATCAGTACAGTCCTAATATAGCTGAAGTGATTAAGTATGTACAGGTTTCTGGAATTAGGGTGTGCACTGTTAAAAGTAAAGATTTTCCATGTGAGGTGCTAGAGGACGTTCTTCAAAGTGTTGTTGAGAGGACAGTAACTGAATTGTCTCATCTGAGGTGCTTGAGATAGACTGAAAATTAAATTCTTAATCATATTATAAGGGGATTTAGTATGTCACCTGCTTGTATTGTGATCAATATGCTCTAAATTGGCCTGTTCATGGTTCTACATTTGTATTCAGGGAAGCTATGAATAGTGATATGCAGTTGTTGTTATTCAGTATAAAACAAGATATGGTAGATGTATCTGTTGTCAAGTTATGGATCTGTGATAGATTATTCCTGCTGAAGGGAAAAGTAATGCAGCAGTTATACACCTCTCATGTTTATGCTGAGGTTGGTTTACACATATCCTACTACGGATTCTGTATAATGTCTAAACACACTGCTGTCCCCATAGTGCTTTTTTAGGCAATGTCCTCCCTGTTGGATATTCCTGTATCACGATCTCAGACTCAGCTTTGACCATCATGATGGTACTACACTACACTAAGAGTCTCAATAGAAAAATACCTGAACCTGATGCATTCCTGCTTGTCAGTAACATTTGCATTGGTTTAGTTACCGAGACATGGATTCAATGCACTGACAGCACTCCATCTGTACAAGCGTTTAGTGTCTATCACGCCTTAAGGCACTTGGGTAACTGAAGAGGATTATGTGTTTTTTGGTCAGAAATGCCATTAGTTCATATTAGATTATCCAAGATCCTAACCTGGACCCTTTAGATAAATAAATCATCTGTAACAAATTCAAGAATAATTTAATATTTAGCTATAGATCCCTCATCAATTTCCCCTAAAGATCATGGAATTTATCTTAACACCATTGATGAGTTAAATATCAAACAATTTTAATTACCCAGTCATAAATTGTACCTTAGAGGTTCTACTGTCCTTTACTTGGAAATACCAAGCTTGTCTCCAACTGTACTCCATCATGTATCCCTCATGTTAAAGGTGACATCTCTGTCAGGCCTACTGGTACCACATGACCAACAATAGAAACTAGTGACTTCCTCAAGGCAAACCTAGACATCTTTTAGAAGATCTATGCAAAATTCACATAAATTCTTAGGAAATGGAATCAGCTGAGAGGGCTGCTGTATTCAGCAACATAGAAAAGTCAGGAACCATCCACCTTAAATATAATGGCACATTTAGATTCTTTCTGGTGCAACTCCTGTTTTATAAACTAAATAATTAAAAGCTGCATGAAATCTACATCCCCTTATCTCTAGCACACTTTATAACATGTAAGGAAAAAACTAAAGAGCACGGTTAAAACATATAAGCCAGAGTACGAGTCTAAGGTGTCTACAGATACCAAAGAAAACTACAAATCTTTCTTCAGTTATGCCAGAAATTTAAGGAGTAATGTCCAACAGTTTACTCACTTACCCATAGTATTATCACACATTCCAATCCCAAGGATATAACTGACATATTAGCAGTTAAATTCAGTGCTAACTTTACCCCACTTACCCAAATTCTACCCACGATATTCCTGAAATGTTAGTTTTCTCAGAAATCATCTTGGAACAGTTCTTAAGAATTTTTATCAAAAGTTAAAAATAACACTTCCATAGAACCAGATAACATACAAAAGTGTATTCTTATCCATGCCAAAAGTGCACTATTTAAACCATTATTTAACCTGTTCATTCTCAGTCTGTCCACAGGGATTGTGCCTACTGCCAGGTGAGTAGACACAGTGACTCCCCTTCAAAAGGGTGACCCCTTTACAGACATGGGTAAGTATAGTTACCCAGTTATAGTTACTTTAGTTTGGATGTTATTTTGATACTATGAGGTCACCCTAATATTTATGGGCGTTAGGCTTGTTTTCTAGCTTTGTGTTCTAAAGTATGGCCAAACAATCTACTTATGTTGCACTAACGAGCTCAGAAAAGGGTGAAACATGGCATGTCTAAAGCTAGTACATCATTTTTATTGGCCTGAATGTACCAGTAATAATTGAAAAAGGTGAAAAAATGTTATGGGCTTTCACAAGCCATGTGGCAAACGCACTGGTATTTCCTTATTGGCTCATTTTAATATATTACATGGGTATCCACTATAAGAGGTTTAAGGTATTACAGTATAGCCGTTGACTTTGCTGGGTGTTTTTTGCAGCATTTATTTAGGTGTTTGTCTATGTGAACTTTGAACTCTTTGGCTTGGAAATTTTCTTTGATAGTTGCATGATTTAAAATTATTCTGAATAATTTCATCTCTCTTACATGTTTTAAAGTGTTTTTTTTTTAATAAAATTCATTTTTGAAAAGTCTAATGTACCATTTGATCAATAAGTTATCCCCATCAGTAATAAATGTTAATGACAGAATTATTTTTATGTTTGTGCAACACCATATTTTGTCAAGAAACTGCAGTAATCAGTAAATGAATGAAGCAGCGGTAACAGCAAAAAGAAAGTTTATATTAATAAAATTATCCTGACTACTAGTGAGATAAAAATATTGGATATGCTAATGTATTTCTCTTATCCTTTTACTAAGCAAACTAAATACTTTTCATATACCAAAATCCCCAGAAAAAAACAGTAATGATATATATCTTCAGCTTTTACTTTATGCATATGTTCAGGATCTATTTATTTTCACCTTTTTATAAGACCTTTGTTTTTTATAGATTGCAAAGCCTGCTCTGTATATATGCAGGGTATATCTTGTAAAACTGATTGTGTATTGTATTTCATTACATCCATTTTTTTCTGCCAAATAAGTAGTTTGTGCTGTCCCTTCCAGATGAAAGTAATCTACCATTTTACTCACTAGTGCCATCTTATGTAACTCTTTGCACTGCACACAAAAAATGTTGTATGAGCAACAGAATATGGAGATGCAAGTGCCATTTCAGACCAGACACCTGTCCCTCACACACACACACACACACACACACACACACACACACACACACACACACACACACACACACACACACACACACACACACACACACACACACACACACACACACACACACACACACACACACACACACACACACACACGCACACACACACACACACACACACACACACACACACACATATATATATATATATAAAATGTATATACACACACACACCAACTCTGACATCACCATACCTGTGAGAGAAGAGAATATTCTGTGAAATGGCATCTCAGAGTTTACACACACACACATGGTCATACACACACACACACACACACACACACACACACACACACACACACACACACACACACACACACACAAACACACACTCACACACACACACACACACACACACACACACACACACACACACACACACACACACACACACACACACACACACACACACACACACACACACACACACACACACACACACACACACACACACACACACACACACACACACACACACACACACACACACACACACACACACACACACACACACACACACACACACACACACACACACAAACACACAGGCTCCTTAGTGAAATGTTGGCACTCAAAATTCAGTGCTACAACAATGCAATGGCATAATCACTGATTGGTTCTTAAATCCTTAAATGTTTTGAAATATACAGCACAGTTCCTTTCATGTATCTATGCTCTGATGCTTCTCTGCACTGGGCAGTTTTATATACATATATACTTCATAAGGATGGAATCTATTTAGCTCTATTTTAGACCTTTGCCCCTACCTTTGAATGGTGAAGTACAGCATATTTTGTCCATTCCTAAATCTTAGCCAGCTACATACTTTCTTATAGTTGCTGATCCTTTTTTGTGAGATTATAAAAACATACTCCAAAAATCAGCATTCTGAACAATTTGATATGTGGTTTTGTTTGAGAAATAAGAATTGTATAAGGTCTTATGACAACAGGAAATATAAGACCAGACACAGGGCTGAGCAAGGGTGGCAAAGTGGCACAGCTGATGGCATTGTGATTTCACAGCATGAGGTTCCGCAGTTTGGTTCTCAGCTTGGGTGCACTTCTGCATGGAATCTGCATGCCCTCCTTGTGTTTATGTGGTTTCTTCTGGGTACCCCAGTCTCCTCCCACATTTCAAAATATTGCAGTAGGTGGACTGGGCACTCTAAACTGGTCATCAATGTGAGTGTGTGGTGCAGAAGAACTAGTGCATCAGGGCTAGCCACCCAGTAGTTTGAACCTTGGCTCTAGGGGATTGTCACTGTTGACGTGACACCCCAAACCCATGTGTAAAAATAAGAAAAAAGGAGTTGTTGGATGGATACAAACAGAAAAAGCTGCTATATTTTATAGAATTCTATATGCCTGTGTGTGTAGTAATAGTATTACTCAGTTCTTAATTCTAGATGTAAATAAAAACATGTTAACCCTATGTATAGCGTGACATGAGAAGTAAACACCAGTTTAGTGGAGAAAGCGAAAGGTTAAATGACACTAATAAAGTAATCAACATTTACATTAAGATAACAAAGAAATGCTTTTTTATTTCTATACAGAATTATTTTTAAACTATAACTGTAATAGACTACTACCAGATAAAACCTACCATTAAATACGAAAAAAATGGAGTTGTTATCTCTCCTTCAAGTCCAACATATGCCAAAGGCTTATCAAATGCTAAATATTACATCTGTCAGTGACTTTAATGCCACTAACCTGAGAGAAAGGCAAGTCTTAAAAGAGTATTTAAATACCAACAAAAGCATCATAGAGCCTATCACATCTCAGATATCATTTTCACCCGAGATACTGAGATCTTTTGATTGTACTTCATTCACGTCTATTAAAAAGGGAGAACTACACATGCTAATAAATAAAGTTATGTACCAACCTTCCCATATAAGCAGCAATGAAAATACTTTCCAAGAACGGAGTTTAATAAATCTTAGACACTGCATCTGAATAATTATAAAAGTCTGAAATATGAGTACCGTGCTACTGATTTTCAAAACTCAATGATGTGTTGATAAATTGCACCCAAAGCCCTTGTAATGCATGTTTTTACTTCTTGCACAATAAACTATCATAAAAATATATTTCAAAAAGTTTCAATGGGTTTTAATTAATAACATAATTCATTAGTTAATTTAGGTCAAATGAAGAAGAATAAAAAGAGATTTGATCTCATTTTCAGTGTCAGTTCCAACGAGTCTGAAATGGATTATTCACTTAAAACAAGGGCTGTATGTTCATTTGTATTAGGCCTTACAAGTCTGATTATCAGCTGCATCTGTCTCTCTCCATTTGTCTGCTGATTTAGTTACGTTTCTAGATATGTTACATAAGTGTGTTAACGTAGCAGTTAGGGCTCAATTTCCACTGGAAAAAGAAAGAAAGAAAGAAAGAAAGAAAGAAAGAAAGAAAGAAAGAAAGAAAGAAAGAAAAAAATAAAAAATAAATAAAGAAAGAAAGAATGAATGGCAGAAGTATGCATATATATAAGAGATAGCAACGGAAAACAATCCTGTTGTGACTGAGTTGGTAGTCAAAAATACAGCCTGATGTGAATATGGCGGGTAGGGTGGAGAGTAAAGGGAGAAGAAAAAATCACTGATGTGGAAGATTTCCCTGAGTCCTTAAATAGTAACGCAAGAAAGAAAAGGAGGTAATGAAAGCATTTAACCTGTCACAGGTATACGTAATATGAGTTTTATGCTCATTATACCAACTCTAAGGTCATACTACAGTAAGGAAAATGGTTAATTTCCCATTCTGCTATGTACGGTGATCTCCATTCAAAACATTCAAAGTTTCAAAACTTCTATCATATGGTCTCAGTTGTATGGTATTCAAAATTTTGATACTTTGATACATTGATAGGGACCCAGAATAGTATAGGGTTTTATGAAAGAACTTCTTCAAAGAGAAGGACATTGGGGTGTAAATGGACTGTATTGTAGGTAATTGAGATGGAATCCATTAAGACACTCAGAATTTCATGGGGCAGGTGGAGAAAGTGTGTGACAGAAGGGAGTGATGGAGGTGAGGTAGAATATTAAATAAACTTAAAGGGTAAATATCTCCCTCTCCATTCAGACTTCAGACTTGCCATTCGGGTATACAGTAGTTATTCATATTCCTAAATTGTTAGCACATATCCTTGCTACACATTTCTGGAATGTGCCTCACAAGACATCTGCAGCAGCTGGAAAGGCCACAGAAGTACCTCACAAAGAGGATTACTGGCCTCAAACAGATGCCCTACACTGACCATCTCAAAAAACTCCAGCTTTACTTTGTAGCATATCGCCTACTCTGACGTGATCTCTGCCTAACATATAAAGCTATGTTAAACCCAGAGCTATTGGACATGCTACACCTAAAGAAATCCCAATTCCTCCAAGCTACATGCTCTAGTGACCTAAACCTTGTCACCACAATAAACAGGACATGCTGGAGGGGTACATTCCTGTCCCAGAGACTTCCCATACTCTGGAACAAGCTACCCATCTATGTCAAACAAAGTTCCTCATTAGCACTCTTCAAGAAAAATCTTGATGAGTGGATGGGAAATAGGAAATACACCCCGGGGATCACTTCTGTGGCTCTGCTCGACTGAGGCACAGGAAAATAACTTTCTTGGGTGGTGTAAGCCAGGGAACCTTGTTGGCTAGGCTTACTTAGGCCCTTGCGCCAATAGCCTAGTATCTACCTATACCCATGAACCTATGTAAGCCAGGGATAGTAACAAATAGCAGAACAATTTGCTTAATGTTAGATTTTAAACAGTATTAGTGAGTCAAATTGCTGTGTCATGCAATTTGCAATAATCACCAGGAAAAATCCAGTTGCAGTCTCATATTTAGCAAATAGTTTTTAGTTGTTTGATCCCATCACGGTTCATGTATTTAAGTGTAAAACATCTTAGTAGACAAAACTGCTTAATAGAGATATTTTTTGTGCACTTGGAATAATAAGATATTTGACAGTGTCTAAGATCCTAAAATGAGAGCAAGAAAATGTGGCATCTAATTGATGGTAGAAAATGCCACATTTTCAAATAAATAACTATATTTTAGTTCTGATTCCAAAGGACACAGTAATAGTATAATAGGCATTAGATATATACTGAGATTTTCTGACAGAAAAAAAGGAAAAGTTTTATGTTTGTTGGGAACAGGATGGCATAAAAATAGCAGACTAATGCCTATGAACAGCTAATGGTGGTACATAGAAAAAGAACGTCAATCCTCTAAAACATTTGAATTTTCCGGCACTTTTATTAAAAACATGCCTTGTCACTGAATCACAAAATGCACTCAGTCAGTGATTTTGGGTATAATGACAGATATACAAATTGTTATATGCTGAGAGCACAGAAGAGTGGATTTTACACATGTAATGTATGCATCATTAGAGTAGTCATATAACCACCCCACTAATCATTTTTTAAGTTTCATTCAGATAAATATTTTCTTGTAAAAGGCAAAATGTTTGAAAAGTATTTAATTACTACTAAAATTTATTTTTCTTTAATCAGACTGCAATGAAATTTAAATCTTTGATTTTTCTCTCTTG